>NW_019394383.1:0-236527 GCF_000612105.2 Orussus abietinus | reverse complement strand
GGGGGGGGGGGGGGGTGGCCGTGGGTTGATGTGGGTGAGTGTGGGCAGGTTTGGATAGGTGTGGGTGGGCATGTGTGGCTAAGTGTGGGTGGGTTGGTATGCGTGGATGAAGAAGGGTGAGAGAGGGTGTGCGAGGATGAGAAAGAATAGAAAAGCGTCAGAGTAAGTGAAGGCGGTGAAAGAGGGCTAGGGAGGATGAGGGAGGGTGAGAGAGGGGAAAATGGAGAAAGGGAAGGTGAGAGGGTTGAGTGAGGGTGAGAAAGCTTGAGAGAAGAAGAGAGACCGAAAGGGAAAGTGAATTAAAGAAAAAAAAAAGCTGGCGCCATCTATCGAGAAGAAATGGAGATGCACGTGCGAATAACGGATACTGAATCTAAAATAAAATCTTGGCGTACTTGAACACTTGCATATATCATGTAACAACTCTGTGAATAGAAAATGCGGGTCACTTAAATTTAAAATGAATGCGATCCTTAGAATGTCCAGATTAAGAGAAATTCACAATACATATGTGTCGAAGTACTTCTTAATTAGATATTGCAGGTTTAATAGCCCAGGTCGGAAAATCGCCTCTTCGGCCGCCTATACAAACCGTATGCACTGCGAATTGGTACGGGTAAAGAGACTTCGGTCGAGCTCGCTCGTACTACCTGTAGGTTTCCTGTACAGTACTTGTACGTAACGAGACATAACCGAGTCACTTGATTTACGAAGGTGACACCCATTTGATGAATGGAATGGTTCATCTAATTCCAAATCTTGATCATTTAACATAAAAGTTGATTCTCTATCGATTTTCGGTGTTAAAAAACCATTCCTTTGAAAAAAATTGACATTTATACGATCCGTTGTCGCGAACCGAACTCCACTTATGACACGTTTCGACCTCTATAACACATTATGGACAACGTAACTCTACTCATTACATCTTCCTACGTAGTATTTGATTCTCTGTCGACTTCTGGTGTAAAAAATAGTCGTTTACATTAAACAAAATTAAATTGACCTTGAATCAACTTCGAGGAACGATCTTCATGTAAGAGTTACGAACTGCATTTTTATTCCTCTTTGAAATTCAACGACTTTTTTTTTTAAAACATGTTTCACTCTCACGGTTTACGATGTATTAGCCTAGATTGAACCCTTTGCACTCGAGAGGTGACTCTCGGTCACCATTTGGTTTGTCGCGGAAACCCAATCGGTAATAATGTACATATATGTTTGTATAATTTGCCGAAGTGTAGAATGATACCCCTTGCCATTTAAGTGGGACGATTCTAACAAACAGGAAGGAGTTGCCGAGTGTAATTGTTGTGTACGTACATATGCGACAAATTAAATTCAACCTCACACGGCCAATATTTGGATTTTATAAATTCTCAAGATTTTAGCCCCAATGCCGAAAACAACTTTCCTTCTCGTTTCTTTATCGCTTTACTACGGTCGTGGCAATTTATTTTAAACATTGAATCGAGCGACGTATATTGCTTTTCGCTCACGGTTTCATTCACTCTCAAAAAACCCTTAGATTTGTTAAATTTCCGGTTTCAAATGGTCCAACCCTAATAAAACCATAAAAAGGTTGACTCCAAGGCGCCCGAATGTTCGACTACCTAGTGGTACTTGGAATTTTCCGTGCCCGGGTAATTCTTGTCGATTTCGAACGACCCCACGTGCGAGTTCCTGGGACACTCGAGGACGAAGTAAACGGCGGAACTTAAAAATTTGGTACGTCCACGTGAGTTGACCAATCGGCATTGGGGGAATCTATTGGAGTCTGAGGGACCCGACTCCATCATTCGCTCCACGGACGACACTAGGCTGGTGGCGCCCTCGGCATGAGAGGCAGGTGGCGCGCGCATCGGCACGGGAAGCAGATGGCGCGCGCGACGACACTGACGGTCGGTCGTTCTGGCGCGTGAACCGCGCATCGGCATCTCACCTCTTTTTCGTATCATTTACTTTTGCTTCGACAAACCAACCTGTGTACTCTGTGCTATTGTCAGAATAAAGTACATGGAACTACAACAGAATCCCTCCTTTACATTTTTTTAGAGTTATTTCCGGAGAAAACGAGTATTTTCTGAATTTCCTACATTACTTCTCCCACACGATTCTCTGATTTGACAATCTCAATTTTGTTGAACTCCCATTCTGCAAAGGAGGTATGCGAACGCTACCGTTGGGCTTCGCGATCCTCACTTGGTTAAAAATTTTCAGCAAGAGAACGTCGCATAAAGATTTCAACAAGAAATCATCCGACCACAAGAGCGGCACTTGGTTTAAAATTCTCAAGAGAACGTCGCATAAAGATTTAAACTAAAAATCACCCGACCATAAGAACAGCTTCGCCCAGGTCATCACAGTCAAACATCACCAAGTCGATTTCTCAAGAAATCGCACAACCTTTAAGAGCAATTTCGCTCAAGTTTACGTTCATAAAAAAGCAGCTGTACAAAATTAAGTCGCGTTATCGTCGTGTTCGCGAATTTAATTACAAATCGCGAGGTCCCAGATTTACGCCCTGAGGACAGCAATGGTCGCTCACGTCGACGACGCGACGACATTAGTTCTAACATAGAAAGACCACTTTGACCACTTGGAATAATGTGGGAATAACTCTCGTAAAAAGGATTTTACGAGGCGGTGTTAAAGTTACTGTAAAAAACCCAATGTTATAAACTATATAAAATATATGGGCGGCGTTAATCGAGCGGACCAATATGCCTCGACATACTGTTTTCTAAGACAGTTCATAAAATGGTGGCTTAAGCTATCTTTGGGGGGTTTAGAAATTTCTTCAGTTAATTCTTATATTCTGTACGAATCAATAAAAAAGCAGAGGAACCGTTTAGTCATCTGCAATATGGAAAAGACTTTGATTGACCAATTGGGAGGAGATTTCCGCCAGACTCGTGATCGAGCTCCTACTTTGACCTATAGTTTCGACAAAATTCGATCGAAAGGAAAGCTACATGTCATTCTAACCGGAGTTGAGAATGATTGCAAGGTATGCTCTCAACGAAATGAGCCCGGCGAAAGACATCGACCATCATATTACTGCAATAATTGCCCCGACACGCCGAGGATGCATCTTTGCGATTGTTTTACAAAAATACCACACAAAGCAATAATCCCTAATATTTAACAAATTTTCTTCTTACACATATAAGGATACATAAAATATTAAAATACAATCGTATTAAACGCTAATTTGTATGCGAAATCATTTTAAGTTAATTCACCAAGTATGCGGAAAATCGTCCCGAGTTGCTGATTGGTCCGGGCGAAAAAGGTCTCGAGTGCAAAGGGTTAAAAGGGGACACTCTTTATATCGAGAACCACCTGTCCTACTTAGATAACATTTGGAGAGAGCACTCTCGAACACTTCACATTGGATAATTTTTTAATTTAGACAAACTGTTTCAGTTTTGTCATATTTGCCAAAAAATGTACACTTCTAATTTCTTGTTTTTCCATATTTCTGCGTTGAAAATGACATGAAAAACATGGAAATGATAACCGGGAAGTATATGTGGATACTTGAACTTCATTTTTATCCTTCTGCAGGTATATGCCTCCTTCATCTTAGTAGTTTGAAGCTACTTGAAGAATGCAACGTTCCTGCAACGATTGAAAAAAAAAAAAATTTCTTGAGTTCACAACATTTAATTTGCAATTCTAAGGTACATGAAACAAAAAAAAACAATGGTAGTTCTTGATTCAACCCCCCCTTCGCTAAAAAACGTACTCCTATACAGAAACGATACATTCCACCGACCATCAAACAAACCATGCAGTCTTAATCACCAAATTTGTAATATACTCCCCGGAAAATGATAACAAATGATCGTGCAAACGGAGAAAAAAATTAATTATCCGGCACCGACAGTTCATCCCCCATAACCGTGGCGGTGTAGACCTCACGTCACAGGTTATGCACGTCACCGGCGTATGCCGGTGCGGTTATGGGGGATGAACGGTCGGTTCCGGTTAATTAATTTTTTTCTCCGTTTGCACGATGACTTGTTATTATTTTCCGAAGAACATATTAAAAATTTAGCGATTATGTCCTCCCGGTTTTTGTTTTACAGGCCATTACTTGTGACGTGAAGGTCTACACCGCCACGGTTATGGGGGATGAACGGTCGGTTCCGGATAATTAATTTTTTTTCTCCGTTTGCACGATCATTTGTTATCATTTTCCGGGGAGTATATTAAAAATTTGGCGATTAAGACTGCATGGTTTGTGTGGTACGTTTGATGGTCGGTGGAATGTATCGTTTCTGTATAGGAGTACGTTTTTTAGCGAAGGGGGGGTTGAATCAAGAACCACCATTGGTTTTTTTTTGTTTCATGTACCTTAGAATTGCAAATTAAATGTTGTGAGCTCAAGAAATTTTATTTTTTATTCAATCGTTGCAGGAACGTTGCATTTTTCAAGTAGCTTTGTTTGAAAGTGAATTACTTTTCATTTTATTGGCGAAACATCTTCGATAAATTTGGTGACTTTTAAGGAAATATGTAACAATGTTACGTTATTGAGATAGATATTCTTAATATTGCATTAAAAAATCTAATGTTCAAGGAAAATTTAGTAAATCCATAGATTTACTATCAATAAATTTATATTTAAGAAAAGGAAAACCAAAAACGAGAGATTAGAGGGTATCTAAAACGTGCAGGATAATTGTGGCATTGTTTGTACACGTGCGTATCATTTGTACCGCCACGATAGATGGTTCAATTAAATACTGCTAGGATTTCAGGGATGGAACGGGCGAAGAGGAGGAAGCAAAAAGTACGGAGTGATTCACTCGAGGTGATCTTCCAGTCCGAAACCTTAATGTATCTCCGTGAATTTCTTGTCGGTCGCTTCTCGTGAGAATTACAAACCTTGCTGTTTAATGCCATAGTTTCTTGCGAAATGTTGCCGAGTGAATCATGAAACTCGGTAGAGTTTCTAGCCACATTCATTTGAATTTCTTTGCTCAAAATTCGTAATTTAATTTGTTCAGTTTACATCGTACCGAACAAAGGAGTCACTTTACAAAACTGAACACTTTAAAATGGAATAGTAACGTCCTCTTCGGAGGATTCTACGTGAATTCCATAAAATAATCGTTTAGTTTTTTCTTTGCATGGTGTTAATATTACCGCTCTAAGGGGAAGTTCCCAATTCGGAAATGAAACAAACTTGGGAACTTGAGGGGTATTTAAAGTGTGTCTAGATTAGTTATAAATAATTCTTTTGGGCGGGAAATTAAAATTTCGGATTATTAAAAAGTAAAATATTTAATAAGTTAAAAATAGATGACATTAATATAAATGTATAAATATTATTGGTCATGCAAACCTTGTCGATATAAAGTATAGATTACCTTTAATCTATAAAATTAATTATAACAACAATTAAAAATAAATACAGAGTACTTATCTACAGCAAACATTTTTTATATAATTAAATAAAAAATAATACATTTTTATTTAGAATTAAATAAAGTGTCGCTTTTTAAATTGCAAATACAAAGAAAACGTAACACTTTAAGAAAGAAACGAGAAGAAAAGAATAATCAATTACTCGTATGAGGTATTACACGATTGATGCATTTTGAACGAAACACAAGGAAGGTCGGTCTCTCCGATTTGATTTGTTTTATAAATTAAAATTAAAATCTAAAGACACGTCGTATTTCCTTCGTGTTCATACGCGACATATATTTTTTCAGATTTTTAGACTTGAATTTGACCATTTTTTGCATAAATGTAATCATATTTAGGGGTGACTCATCCCTTAATTTTTTTTTTTTATTGGGAAAATTATATTTTTTATTTCTCGTTATGAGAAAGCTTTTCCAGTCGGATTGGTTAAAAACTATTATGTTCTTGTGGATGAAACTGCCAAATCGCCCCTTGACGTGCCTTACTTTGGATGGTGGTTTTACCCCCTTAAAGTGTTTAATGGCAGATAAAAAAAATACGTGTCGCTTATTTTTTAATCTACTATAACATATTATAAAAGAAATCAAATCGGAGAGATTGATTGGGATACCTCCCTTATCAGTAGCATTCGGAAACATTATATTACCACTATGGCGATAATTAGTATCTTTCGCTAACAAAATTTTATTTGTCATTTTACAAAATTTACGAATTTATAGCCTATCTACCAATCTACTGAAAGTCAGTTTAGATACAGAATGGTGTGTTGGACATTTTAGCCAGCTGAATGATTCAACTGACAGTTTTCCCTGCAATTGTAGCGCTAGATGTCGACGAAAAGAAACTCTTGAATTCAATTCAGGGATAATTTGTTGACATTGTATGAAACAATTCAAAAATTTATCCGTTACTAGACACGTACTACAATTGTCGGAATCAGACGCAGATGTCGTTGGTGTCACGAATGGGGTACCGAGACTATAATATGACATTTTAAAAACAGTGAAACAGTTGACAACTGTCTCACTAGATTGACGTCTTCGTCCAATAAAGGATATCATTTCTAATAATCTCGGCTCTTTCCTGAAATATTAGAAAATTGGTTGGTGCTACAAGTGGTTTACCAAAACCACAAAAGAAATTCTATCTTGTTCTATATTTCATACATAGTAATGTTCCATTAAGAAACCAAAGTGAAATAAATTGTTAGTTGCAATTTCACAATTATTTTTTGCAATTGTTCAAATTTTTTAGTTATTCCAAAACCCCGTGATAAATCTTATTAAGGGAATGCTCTTTTGTTGTAAACATTTGCATATCTCTCATCGTTTTCGAGAAATGAAATAAAAACTGAAAATCAAATAATTTTCTGGGGATGATTTCACCTTTTAAAATGATATTCCACTGAAAAACATTGTTTGTTACTTACTTAGATACACTCTAAATATCCCCCACGTCTCAAAATTTTTTTAATTTTCTAGTTTGGGTACCTCCCTTGTTAGTACATTAAAACTTCGTGCGGGTTAAAGTTTCTTATTACTTATATCATTTAAATATTGTCCAAATTTAATACTAGGTTTACGGGACCCGTCAACTTGACGGAATTCAAACTTCGAAAAGAAATACCGAAAAAACCATAGCATTCATTTTAACCATTTTTGTATCGTAAATTAATCATTTCATCCAAAGAATTTGTACACTCGATTATTTTTTCCTAAGCCTTCTAATTATTAAAATCTATATGTAGTATACCTATCTCTACGAAACCCGTCAAATTGACGGACTAACTAATTTCATAAACAATCCATATATATTTGCTTCGTTGCAGTGAGTGTAAGGCGAAGATGAGAGTGAAAGTTTGCATCGAAAGTGGAGAGATAGAAGGATCTTCGGATAGTGAAGAGGAAAACTTCTTAAAAATGTGTCGTAGCAAGAAAAGGAAAATTCTTTCTAGTTCTGACTCCGAGGATGAGAGGACGAGCATTCCAATCATTTCCGTGATGATTTTTAAAAAAGGACTTTTTACTTATTAATAATTCATTTAAACGTAAAGCCTAGTGTTGTCTAATTCAGACTTAATTTGAATAAATCGATTTTTTAAAGAAAATGCGTGTTTTCGTTTACCCGTCAATTTGTCGGGTGCTCGTGGAAACATGTATATAAAAAACGCCCGTAAACCTAGTGTTAATTACCCTTTTCCATTTCTATACATTTTTCGTCCGTAGGGTAACAAGACGTCACTAACAAATAAGAAAACTACACATGAAGAAAGCCACTCTACCGTTACCCCCTAAGTAACGGAGCAGCAGCAGGTGTAAGTATCCTACTAACAATAAGTAATGGAGCAGCTGTTGACTGCCAATGGGTAAGTGGATAGGAAAGATATGTTTTGCGGCATAAAAGCGTAACGATCATGGATTGGATACAATGCAATATTCTTTACGAAAGGTCCCCGGCCCGATTCGTGCTTGATACGATACGCTGCCTTTCTGAGCAGTTTCCCATAAGTGAGTGCTGTCGTATTGTGTGTAATATATATGAACGTGAAACGCTCGTGCTATGTCGTTTACGGTGCCGATACGTTACAGCGAGCCGAGACTTTAAGTCGCTGGGAAACCGATGGCAAAATATATATGGTGATCGTTGCTCCCCTAAACCTATAAAAAACTATATAAGCCCGTAAAAGATACAAGAATTCAGAAAAAAATAACCACGAGTGTTATAAGATTTTTATGGATTGGCGGTGTGAGGCCATTACTGCATTTAAAATAAAATAATGTAGATGCTGCGTCCTTTTTACTCTCGTTTTGGAATAAATCAATTTGGAAACTATTATTTTCTCAAATCGAAATTTCTGAAACGTAGATAACGGCAGAGGAAATATAAATGGGATACTATTTTTTTTATAGTAAAAATTAGAATTTTTTAACAAAACACATGCATGATCCCCCACAGAATATGTATGTATCGTATATTGTTATGGTCTGCACTTATTCCGAGCCCATGCTACCGGATAATTGCAGCCTTCGAGGGTTCGAGGCTCACGATTCCTGAGACTTGAAATTAATTGAAATATAATATTCAAAGATTTGAGACTGGCGAGAGAATGCGGAGATCGTTGTGCTATCGATCAGCTGAGCGTGTAAATATTATGGAGAGTCGAGAGGCCTGTCGACCGAATTCGGATTTAGCGAGTTTTCCCGTGGCCAGGTGCTCCGATCCCGAACCGTTTCACACAACTTGGCGATGTAACATTCTTAGAAAATTCTTCACTTTTAGGACCGCTTTAATTAAATTAGGGGCTGTTCTAATTCAATTATCGGCGTTCTCTGTTTTTCTGAGCCTGGCCTCCAAAAGGCAACGACGTGGGGGAGGGTGGCCCCCACGCGCCCAAGAGCCATCCGTAAACCTCCTCGTGGTGGAGGCCGGATGCGGACCCCAGTGGGTCCGTAACGAAACGGCAAATGGCTACTGGGGAACCATGAGAGATGCTCGCTCTGCGGAGTTTGATCGCACTCTTGTTCCCCCTAGAGTTACCGGCGAAAGGTGGCCCCCATCACGGGAATACTTCTCGACCGGACGGCCGGAGTGCGCCGGGTAACCCGTCCCGCGTCCCGGATCTCCGGGTGCGGGTTGGGGGCCGACCCCATCGGCAGTAATAACAAGGCCAGCGAGCTAGTCCGGGCCGATCCGAATATTCGCTGGGTTAACTTGGCCGATGGATCGGGTTTCCATCCGACCTAGCCTGGAAAGCTCGCCAAACCACGCTGGAGCATTACGCCTCAGCTGGCGCCTTGCACGAATGCTCGCACCACGCGGGTGCAGGGGAAGGACCTCCTCGAGGTTCCCCGCGGGCAACGGGCGGGGTCAAGCGCCTCCCCGGGGTTTGAAAGATCTGTCCGGAGCATTCGGGCTTTTCCAGCCCGTCTTGGGCCCCCATGGTAGTGAGGGCCCTGAGGCAGATAGGTCCCTAACCTCCCAGAAATGGGGGGGCCGGTAAGGGGCTTAGGCCCTAGGAACGGCGGACTGCGGGTCCATACTAGACCATGTTTTTCTGAGCCTAGTTAAAGGGAAAGGAAGGATGGAAATTTGACTTTCAGTAAGAACGGCTTGTCAAGAAACTCGGTAGAGTTTCGAGCCAAATATATTTTTGAACGAGAAACTCATAGCGTCGTGTGCTGAGAGAAACGCGCCCTGCGCGCTTGAGCTCGAGCGAGACGCTGCAGAGTTCTATACCCCAAGGATCGAGATTTCAGAAGTGGGGGAAATGGGAATCCTCTCTCTCCGTTACTATAGAAATAGAAATGAACGTCTGATCAGCTAAAAAGATTAAGCAAAAAATCAGGAATTTTTTAAAATTTACCCGGCTCCGATCACTAGTACCTACGTGAAGATATAGCATCTTAAAGATGTTCAACCTCTCAGAATCGTAGTTCTGTTATCATCGTCGTCGTCGCCCCAGTCACAGACTATTTCTTCGCACAGACATAATGGACTCATATACTTTTTGGGCAGCCAACATGCGACACGGCCTCACGCGTAGCGAAAAGGAACCATACCCATCCTAGCTTTAAAATGATTGGATTTTTATAGAAAAAAGGTCTCTTGATGTCTCTGAGGTCGCTGAAGCCAAGTCAGATAACATAATTTCGAAATTCAAAATGGCGGACCCAATATGGCGGACAAACAATTTTGAACTGATTTGATTTTTATAAGAAAAAAGGATTCCTCTAGAGTTTTGGGATCGTTGAATTTAAATATGACAACAGAATGTGAATTTCGACATTAAAAATGGCGGATCGAATATGACGGATTGAAATATATAAATGGTTGAATTTTTATAAAAATAAGTTTCTCGCGGTATTCGAGGCCGCTGATTCCGAATCTGACATCATGATTTCGAAATTCAAGGTGGCGGACACAAAATTACAAAATGGTTGTATTTTTCTAACAAGGGAACATTCCCAAGTGCCCGCCTCTGATCTTATTGAGTCTCATATATGTTGAAGAACGCAAAAATCTAAGAGACAAGTGTTTTTTTACATCTGCAATGGTCCACAATTAAGGGGTGAAACAACTCCCCAAAGTTTAGCGAAACATCGGTTTTTTAAATATTTTTCGTAGGAGCAGTGGAGGGATTTCGACGAAACTTTGCATAAACGTATTCCGTATAAGGACGGTGACAACACAATATTGTTCGGCAATGTTGCACCCCCTCAAGGGGATGAACTACCTTTCAGGTGACATTATTTTGTAATATCCATTAAACAAGCACTCCCACTTAAGTTCCACTTACGCGATGTGATTGCTCGCAAAAAATTAAGAAATACGTGTTTATTGCTTTTTGCCAATAAACATTTAAACATCGGTTGTAAACAATGAACGTAGGTGGTATTAGGGTATATCCCGACTACCTTTATTGGGTTATATCGTGACTAATTCATCGTACATAAGTCGTGTCAACGTAGTAATTCTTCAAAATGTCATTGATTTTCATGACATGCGATTATTTATAAATAAATTAAAAAACAGTTTCAGAGGCTAAAATTGTTTCGCAACGGATTCGACGATGCAGTCATCACCCGTTTCCAACTAGTAATACAATATCCGTGGTGAAACGATAAAATTGGATTTTCACTGTTTTTACGAAAACATAGAGTCAGCGATATTCGATACCTTAGGTACGAGAATAATACATTCAAGAAGAGTGTGCGTGTAAATATTAATTCTGAAATTAATCAACAGGAAGTTATAAGAGAATATTTTTTACATCTTTCTATAAAGCAGGAGATTATTTANCAGTAAGATCGGAGGCGGACACTTGGGAATGTTCCCTTGTAAGTCTAAGTTTCACCCTCGACACATTGACGCCCCACGCTGTATGTGACAGCCTTCGCACTTAGTGGGATCCAGCCCTATCATGGCGTCGCTTGTGGCAACTTAGAACTTGTTAGGAATTCGGATGCAACGAAAGGAATGCTGGCAGATGCCAATAATGAATACGTTCAGTGAGCGAAACGTGACCTTGAATATTTTCAGATTAGCGTAACATATAGCGGATGGCGCGGAAAAATCTAGAAAAGTTACAGGTTCTACGATACGGAACGTATGATACTTTCAGTATGCCAAACATGGGTCCATGTAAGTACTCCTCACTGAGAAATAAATATTTATCAAATTGAAGTGCCGAAATTTGGCGTTAAGTATTCGGTGCCGTCCGTGCATGCATTTTAAATATATTTGGTGTGAAACTCGAGTTCTCTGATGGAGCCTACAAGCAAGTTGCTACAATATCTAATGTCGAATCTGGTTTTAGAGTTTCAGGAATCTACTCTTTTAACAATGGTCTATTTAACAATTCTGACCATGCTCCAGTTTCAGTTACCGATCACGTGTGGCAAGGTATTGATGTAACAATATCCGAATCAGAATCCCTGGAACAGAGAAGCTGGATAGAAACCCAATCTAAAGCAGATCAACTTTCAATAAATCAGCTCGATAATACTGCATTCACTAACGAAGTCGGGAACATCGTATTAATCGTATGCTTAAATAGTAATTGATGTGCAAAAAGAGAAAGAAAATATTTCATTAAATTCTCAAGATTTAATTGTTGCACAGCTTAGTCTTCTTTCGCCGTCGATTGAGAAAAGATGAAAAACTAAAGCTAGTTTAAAATCAGAAATTATTACTTCCAGTCCCCTTGAGCAGAAGTACAATAAAAGTGCAAACTTGAAGACGAAAAGAATAGAAAAATTTTTAAATAAAACCGATCTTACGCTCGTTTCTGTCCCAACCTGTATCATCAGAATTGAATTCAAAAAGATATTTTTTTAGGTGGATTATTGCCGATATACATTTGCTATACCTATAGACCTAATTTATACGTGTAATATACGGATATTCCATTCCGTGCGGTTCCTGGGATGAAACTATCATAATTTTATAGCTGACTGAAAAGTTGAAAGTTCCTCCCTTTACATTTTTTGAAAATAGGTAGTTGGGAGTGGAAACAATCCCATTAACCAATGTCGCGAGTGTTCGTTTAACAATCGGGTTTGTTACGATTTATGTCTCTTAGATACTTGTTTATATGATCCTTGTCTCTTAGAATACGTTTTTCTAGAAAATTTAAAATATTTCCCAAAATCAAAGCGTTTCTTTAAAATTACTCTTTTTTTTTATTTATTAATAATGAACCATTTTCTTTAGAATTGGATAAGTTTACCATTGACCCTATCCTAAATCCCCAATCTTTCTCAAGCTTGTGTAGCCCGTAGCAAACCGACCCCCTTTTTTTTCCTTCTCAATAAAACGGCTACTCGTTAGAGTTGGATTAAGTTACCTACCATCGGATGTCACCGTGATGGATTGGGAATTGTGGTTTTTCAACCCAAGGAGAACTAAAACCGTTCGTGGAGGAGTCGACTGACCTTGCTCCGGTTGTGACCGTTACCGATTAGGGGCAGTGATAGAGCGACTCCAATTTATTTTAAAAAGGGAATTCTGAACGAATCCGGTTTCCTTTCCTCCGCTTGCTTCCGTTACCGACAAGGGGCAGTGGTTAAAAGACACGGGCAGGATCCTAGGTTCGGTGCCGAAAAGATTAGGGAGAAAGCAAAGAAATATAATTAGTTTTAATGAGGATCGTGAAGTAAACCTATCCCTGTTTTCCCTTTCACCCTTTCCCCCGAATCCTCAATCCAAGCATCTTCCAGCACCTTTGAAGAGAGATCTCAGTTAGGGTACTCTCCCAGAGGGTTCGATCAAAATCGGACCAACAAAACCTTTCCAGGTGGTTGATCGCTACCGAGCTGACCCTCCCGGAATTCAGCCGACCATCAATAATATTTGACGGCTCGCCCTCCCCACCCCGTTCTTGAATCCCAAGTCGAAATAATCCAGCTAAATTAAGGGCGCTCACCACTCCAGCGATTTTGCAGGGCCTCACGGGGACAACGATTCCGAACGTATTTCTAAACCGATCGAGCTTAACGAGTGCTCATATCGAAGATGAAATGTTGACCCGTGTTTATATGGAAGCGATTTTCGATAAGTGGTCATTATCATATAAAAAAGTGCAACGACATAATTTCAATGCCCTTTTACCTAGGAACGAGGTGCTCGATCGAAAATCGCTCCCATATAAACACACGTCAACATTTTATCTTTAAAACGAGCACTCGTTGAGCTCAATCGGTTGAGAAATACGCTCAAAATCGTTGTCCCCGTGGAGCACATTTTTCAGGATTTTCAAGTTCCTCGCGAGGAATTTGGGCATTCCTTGGCAACCGTTGCCGACTGTAGGTGGAGCGTCCAACTGGCGTGTGCGGGTGGCCGGGGGTCACCCACGTTTCGGCGCCTAGTCCAGAGGCGTCTAGCCGTTGTGTGAGTTGTATACGTGCAAAATACGCACAGATTTTTCGCCCGTTGCTAAACACTGCCCATTGTGCGTCGCGTCTCCCTCATCCGAGCGAGAAAGTACGTTTTGGTTACCTCCCACCGAATTCGATGCTAATGCCATCTAGCGGTGGAAGTCATCGTTCCCACTTGGTGGTGAACGCCGTTAAGACAAGTTGTTACTGTGGTTCACGAAGGAACGGCTAGATAAGAGGTGGCTGCGAAGTGTGATACCGAAAAACAATGTTTATTAAATAACAATGGGTCGTAACAATTACTGGTGACCACTTAAGCTACTTTCTGATCGCGACAGGTAGGAACGCGTGCAATTTCACGAATGTCGGAATGTTATTAGAATAGTGGAGACGTTGTGTCTCGCTACAGAGATGAATTGTATTTGACTGTGCCTAGAGAGACTCCTTTTTCAAAGTTTCGGATGCTGCCTCTAGGGTGGAGTTTTTTGCCAAGCGTTCGCTGATAGGCCTAGCGCAATGAAGTGGGATTTACAATCGAAGGCGATTGGTCAATGAGGACTGAGAAAGGGAAAAGTTAATGTTTTTTAAGGAGGCTTAGGTGGGGAATGAAAAAGATGGGCTATAGGACTAGAAGTAAACGAATCATGGGCTAAAGGACCGCGGTAGTAGATAAGAGAGTGACACGCTAGAGTTTCTGTTTATACCTCAATTTAAGTCATGAGCATACGTTACCGAATTGATGGTGCGAGATGACAGGGAGAGACTCGAGGAAGAATAAACAGAATTTGAGATGAGGAAGAAATAGAACACCCAGATCGTTGCAGAGAGTATTCTAATCAAAATTTGGCGTTATAATTATTGGTTTATGGATTAGTCCGTATTTGCAATAAATAATTGAACTTGCGTATTGGCTTGAAAACCACACGTTACATGATAATTGCTATCCGAGATAAAGGAATTCGTTCTCGGTTGAGCCCTTGTTCATTCGGCTCGAACACAAGTTGATCCCAGAATCCTTTGATAATATCCCGAATCCGAACTCCCTTCTTTCCATTTTCTATTTTACTTTTGTTCTACCAACACACTGTCCACGCTTCGCTCGTGCAACAAACTTACACTCGAGCGTAATCGTGTACTTCCGTCACTCGTTACATAATGTACTATTGCCCCATCTCTATAGAATTTTCATGCGACGAAATCTGAGATGAAATATTTTTGACAAATGCCTAGTACTTTTTGTTTCATGTATGATATAAGTTCAAGGTTTTCTATTTCGTTCAGTTAAAATGCGTGTAGTAATTAGAGTACATAGTTATAACTTCACGAGACCTCGTACCATCCTGGGAATTTTCACTTTCTCCGCTTTCTCACGGCGTGCATTTGGCCGCCAAATGTTGTTTGCCTTTATGCGAAGGAACCGAACTTTCGCGAAATTCTGGGTAGACAAGACCATAAAACATACCCTCGGACGGTACGTGATCTTACAAAGGCATCGTCAGGCCGTCCTCGACCTGGCTACCCTTTTGCTTACCCTCGCTGCCGAAGTCGTGGGAGGCGACTTTTTTGGGCATCTCCGCCAACGAACCAATCACGTAAAAGTTAGAAAACATTTGTATCCCTTCCACAACGCGGCAACATTTTTCTGAGGCACCGCGAGTCCTTGCGTGACTCCAAAAGGACACTCTGCTTTTTACAACCAACGAAGGAAGTCCTCGAGTCTGAATTAGAACAACGTAACGCGAAGCTGCATTCCCTCCGTACGCTTTATCCCAGTAGAACTCTGGTTTAAAAACAATTAATCAGAACTACTAGGAGCTGTTCGCCTTCTGGCGTGCAGTGCAAAGAACAAACTAAATCGAACTAAATAAAAAAGTTAGAAACCGAATTTGAAAACAACGTTACTTGGTAAGCACCCAGGGTATACCCATAACATATGAATATCATTTTGGTGCTCCCCTAATAAAACTTTTTAATATTTAGTTTCTAATTTTCTATCGAGTTCGATTCAGTTTTTAATTCCTCTATTTGATTGGACGCAGTAGAATTTTCTGTACTCGTACAATATATGTGAAACAAAATGTACTCAGGCATTTGGCAAAAACATGTCATCTAAGAATTCAATGGGGTGGAATTTCTATTGTGTTTGGCAAAAATAATTGATTTAACCCTAGTAGCACAAAATATTTATCTTATGTTTTCTATATATTTAACGAATATCGTACATTTTGTAAATATTTAGCAGCAACATTAAATATTTCCAAAACATTTACTTTAGAATATTAGTTTTATAATATTTGTATAATATTAGCTTCGTGTTTTCTTAATATTTTTCTTATAAATAAATATACAAAATGTTTTGTTTCACTTTAATATAGGTATGTTTTTAAATATTGTCGGCGGAATTCATTATGAACGTCGTAAAGCTGTGTAAAATCAAAATCACGTGTTTTGCTATCGTAATGAAATACCGGAACGAAAATATTGCAAAAATTATCGTATTTTTTGATACCAAATGAAGTGTCCAATAACAATCGTAAAGTAAAAATGTATTTCTATTATATGTTTATAAATTGTTAAAACTGAGACGAATATTTTTTACATCTTCAAATTGAAACTACAAGACGTCTGAGAAAATCTGTCGCTTGAAATCTTTGGCAAAGATTATAAAAAAAGATTTATAAATCATTCTGTGCTACTAGGGAAGATTTTCATGGGGAGATAGCGGTTTTCAGCTATTCCTGCAATTAATGAAGGAAAAACATGTGTACTCGGCTAAGATTTTGTACACCAAAAGTGGCTTGAGATTAAATTAACAATGGCACATTAGTTTCTCATGGTAAAATTAAGGAGTGCCACGCACGTAAGGATATTCCACTCCAAGTTTCAAATTGTCTTCGGAGCAGGACATAACGAAGTAAAACGGGGGAGTTGAATAATGCAGAAAGTAATTGTGAAGCATTTGTCCGCCTTTATCAGAGAGTTACTCCGAGTTCAACTTTCCCGAGAAAGGAATGTCAAAAGTTAAAACGGAAGTTAGGAGAAAGAATATCTTACCATAAAAATCGATGCGACCGTCGCCATCTACATCCACTTCCTTGATCATGTCTTCAACTGAAACAGAAATAATGCGACATTAATGCAGGAAACGGTTCAGTGCATAATTTCCAATTGACTTTTCCCTGCGATTCAACTACTTAAATTCCTCCCTTGAGAGTTTCAACTTCATTATTTGACTTTCACCGTCCATTTTATTCGTTTTGTAATTATAACGAACTTAATTCTATTGGTAGGATCAATTTTTACTGGTTGGTAAAATATGGATTTCAATGCAATTTGCTTATTAAACCATTCTTCACTTTGTCACATCTCTTGCCCTCCCTTCTTTACTTTGCTTAAGGTGAAGTGAAACACGTCGAGGAACTTGATCAACATTGATAAAGAAGATTTTCCTAAATGCCTACGTTGCCGACGTTCATTTTTACATTGACAGCTGTATCGAATTATGTTGGGTATTGTCCCAAATGGCATACTCCACCTGTCATTTTCGTACAATAATTATAAAGAAATCGAAGTAAAACTCCAGAAATCCTCTGGATTTATGCCTTCTGGGGCCCCAATTGACTGCAGTGGTACCCCCTGCGCCATCTGTGATTTCCAGGTCAATTAAATTTTCACTCCAAGACCTCGTATTACCATCGTTTTGGCATAGAAGCGCATACAACACTTTTTTTGTCTTTATCTCGTTCAAATGCGAGTTTATCGATTACCAGAGTGTTCTAGATTGTCGTAAAATTGTCCTGACCCTTTCGATTCTCATATCAGAGCCTTCGATAATTGTATATTGATCGAAATATGAGAGCTCGACGCCATTTTGGTTCTTGTCTGGGCTGAGTTAAAAAATTTTGTTGAAAAATCCAAATTTTCAATGTGTCAGGACAATTCTTAGATGATCAGGAGTGATGTGTCAAAGTTTCGGACAGTTTGATCTAATACCCTTAAAAAAAAGTATTGTATTCGAATCGACTGATTTGAAGGGTGTTTCACTTCACCTTAAAAAATTTAAAGTGATGCGATGGATTTGGTACTACCCATATATAAACCAGATTTATCAATAAATGAATCGTCTAAAACCCACAAACAGATTAATTCACAAGGAAGCAACCAGTAAAATGTGAAACATGTTGAAAGTCAAAATCAATGTGTACTCACGTACGATACTGAAATAATATTTTAGTTGTTATATGTTTCACATGAATTGCTAATTTTCTCATGACTCGTATTTATATTTATATATCAAAGTTTTAAACAGTTTATTACATTCTATTTCCAGAGGCTTATGGATTTTCGACTTCGTACTTTTCGCGGTTACTGTATAGGGAAATGTCAAAAAATGACAAGAGGTCTTTTAAAAGAAGACACTTTCATGTAAATATAATTTCGCTGACAATTTTTTCCTGTAAAAAACATTTGCCAAGTACAAACTCGCAATGTATACTCTACGTTATTATTCTAGAATTAAAAACCATTCAAATCAAATTACAAAGCTAATTTTTTAGTTGTCCGTTACTAGACGATCTGCCCGAGTAGCATAAAATATTTGTCTGGTATTTTCTATATATTTAATGAATTTCTTACATTTTGTAAGTATTTAGAAGACATTTGAAATATTTCCAAAACATTTACTTTAGAATATTGTTTTTATAATATTTGTATAATATTAGCTCCATGTATTTTCGTAACATTTTACTTATAGATATACAAAACATTTCGTATCATTTTAATATAAGTGCTTTTTATATATTACCTGTCGAATACATTATAAACGTTTTAAAAATATTTAAAATCAAAATCACACATTTTGCTACCATAATGAAATAAGGGAACCAAAATATTGCAAAAACTTGTGTATTTTTATAGCAAATGAAGTATCCAATAGCAATTGCAAAGTAACAAATGTATTTTCATTATACGTTAATACATTAAAAAATATCATTTTGATACATGTTTTTAAATTTTTTAAACTAAATATGTCTTTGAGATATTCAACAAATATTTCAGATATCTTCAAATGAAATCTACAAGACATCTTAATAAATCTGTCGCTTGAGATATTTATAGCGAAGATTACAAAAAGATATTTAGAAAATATTCTATGCCATTAGGGTGGTATCTCCTTAATATTTTGAAATCTTTGCCGCTTATTCTTGTATTACTGCTGCTCCTTTACGTTTAAGTATGATACATTGTCATTTAACAATAAGACGTTAACTGATTTTTTATCGAGTACTACTTGGCGGGTCCAAGCAAAAAATGTCACAATGCTAAAATTAAACAGGTGTTTGTCGAGACTGACATTTACAAAATTGGTTACGAATTACTGTCTCACAAAATTCTAACGCCCCCTTTCAGTCTTTAGAATTGCGCTTACATTTGATAATTAATATCTCTGTACTTTCCATTTGCAGCGATATGAGGTTATGTTAGTACAGCTTAAAGGGAAGGAGAGCGCTATACTTTTATAAAGGATTTTATGTCTAAAGTCGAGTACCAAACTATAAAAAGAAAATTGTGTTATCAAAACAAGAACCTGCCAACTAGTACTCGATAAAAAATCACTGAAGGTCATACTATTAAATGACAATACATCATACCTAAATGTAAAGGAACTGTAGATACACAAAAAGAAACGGCTGTCATTATCAGCAAATGCAGAAATTAAAATATTGGAGAGATACCAAATCGTTTGACAAACGGGCAGCTCAAGATTTGGTTTTGTAAAATGATTTCAATTATTTTTGATTCTAGAAACGTAACGTAGAACGTACATTGCGAGCTTGTACTCGGCGAGTGTTTATTACACAAAAGTATTCATAACAAGAATTTCACAAGTTTTTGTATTTTAATAAAATATTGTCGTTTTATTAAAATTGTTTGTGATATACGTAAATAGAAGAGGAGACAATGAATGCTTCATCTTTGGTTTCTTTAAGATTTATTTAACGCATTGGAAATGTACATTATGAATAAGGAGGAAATAGAAAGAATATGAAATATTTTCGTGTAAAAGTATCGCATGGAAGCAACTTAATTTTAATATTACAAACGAGCACACTAATACAAACTAATAAACAAATTAATCTTAATTTTTTAATTGAAATACAATGAAGTATTCTAATGTAAATTCTAGTGGAATCCCCGTCTTTCAATGTGTAGAGTTTCGTGGAGGCTTTCGGCATACAATCTCCTTTCTCTTACACTTTGTACTTGCACCCTGGTATTATCTTACATTATCCTTTTTTTCTTTCAATTTTGATTCCGTTCCTTCTCCTCTTTTTCAGTTCTTTTCTCCTTAACCTCTTTTATTTCTAGCGGCTGCCTATTCATCCATTCCTTTCTTAACTCCATCATTACTCTTCTCTCACACTCCTTCTCCTCCTGTATTCTTATTAGCTCTTCGCCTACACGGCTTTTTCAACCTTGCCTACTTTTCAATTTCTTCTCCTCCATCCTTCCTCCACTGAGAGAAAAGAATAACTGATTGAAACAAATGTATATCGTTGACATATATATTGTTTCCTGAATCGTATGATTGCAAGAAACAATTATTTTATCTAGAAGCAAAAATTCATGTAGTTTATTTAAACGAATGATTCTATTCGAGTTTGTAGTCTTAACCCTTTCGTTACCTTGGACGAGATATCTCGCGATCCGGTAGGAGCGGATTAACGCTTTTGAGGATAATCTAGCTTTCTAGCACCAATATTTTGACATTCTAGATGAATATATTTTATAACTAATACTATTCGTATAGCTAAAAGGATGAAATAAATACAGCTACTACCGGATCGCGAGATATCTCGTCAAAAGCGTTGATCGGCCAGTATCGGGTCGTGAGATATCTCGTCAAAGGCGTTAATCGGCTACTACCGGATCGCGAGATATCTCGTCAAAAGCGTTGATCGGCCAGTATTGGGTCGCGAGATATCTCGTCCAAGGTAACGAAAGGGTTAACGGTTCGCTTGAATTTCATTAAGGTGAAGTGAAACTCCCTTCAAATCAGTCAATTCGAATACAACACTTTTTTTTAAGGGTATTAGATCAAACTGTCCGAAACTTTGACACGTCACTCCTGATCATTTAAGAATTATCCTGACACATTCAAAATTTGGATTTTTAGAAAAAAATTGTTAACTTAGCCCAGACCAGAACCAAAATGGCGTCCAGTTCTCATATTTCGATCAATATACAATTATCGGAGGCTCTGATATGAAAAACGAAAGGGTCAGGACAATTTTACAACAATTTAGAACATTCTGGTAATCGATAAACTTGCATTTGAACGAGATAAAGGTAAAAAAAGTGTTGTATGCGCTTCTATGCTAAAACGATGGTAATACGAGGTCTTGGCGTGAAAATTTAATTGACCTGGAAATCACAGATGGCGCAGGGGGTCCCTCTGCAGTCAATTAGGGCTCCAGAAAGCATGAATTCAGAGGATTTCTGGAGTTTTACTTCGATTTCTTGATGTTTATTGTACAAAAACGACAGGTGGAGTATGCCATTTGGTTCAGTACCCAATATAATTCGACCCAGCTGTCGATATAAAAACGAACGCCGGCAACGTAGGCATTTAGAAAAATCTTCTTTATCGACGTTGATCAAGTTCCTCGACGTGTTTCACTTCACCTTAAGGTGCCAGTTATGCATCGGCATAACAGGAGCCGCGGTCTCTTCCGGCTACGATCTTCGACCCGGCGCCCGGAAAACGCGAGAGGACTCGGCCTCCGGCCACTCAGCCTCGCGAGAACCGATCAGGGCCATCACGGCACGGCAGAGATGGGGGGTTCCGGGAAGGAGCGAAGCGGACTCGAAATGGAAGCTGGATTGGGATTTGAAAGATGGAAATTTTCATTGACCACCCGTTTCTGCGGAAACTGTCGCGTATTCCGCTAGACACGTTACACGGATACTTTGGGACCCCCACGGCTTATTATTTGCGGTCCGAATAATAAAGAGGACCGGTGGTTCCCCTCGATACTTCTCCCGGCGCCCCGGGACAACCAAAGGGCCCAAAGCCCAATTCTATTAGGTTGTCCCATAAGTTTCTTCCCTTTTTTTCATAGGACATGAATACACGATGCGGAAAGAACTTATGGGACAACCTAATACCTCTACCCGAGCTCCGGCGACAGGTGAGACCGATTCCAGCCGGGCGGGTCGACAACGATCATCCGGGGGGTCACTTTCACGAAACACACCAACAAAATTTAATTACGCGCGTAAAAGAGTCCCGGGTCTACCGGGCTAAAACGGTCGCGGCGGAAATCGGCACGCGGGATCCTCTTAGCTTTTCCGTTATCCGCGACACGGAAACTGACGGCGGTGGGTCGCGTGTCGAGGAGGAGACGAACATGTTCACTACGAATGGGACGAAAGTGAATTTAGATTTTATTCCCCAGGCGGGTTTGTTTACCGATGCTGTAAAAGCGATACTTCAAAGGCGGCAGTCCCGATCGCAGCGGAATCGCAAAATACAGCGACGGCAGAGAGCGGCTTCCGGCACCTCTGGCGACTCTCGGTGTATCCTGGACAATGAGGTCCGCGGATCTACAGGACCTCCGGATTTCGGAAGTCCTTCACCACCGATTCCGTCAACCGCTGCCGAACTCGTCTCGCGCCGGCAATTGACAGCCATTACGCTAGGTGTCAGGGAGAGTATCACGACGCGGTTATTGAATGCTCGAATTATCCTCCTCGACTCGTACCGACGGTGGTAATGACCCGCAATATTCGTCCATACCCGATACTTGCTAGCTTACAATTCTTATACGAACGAATTTTTACAACACATACTTACAATTACCGATCATCCAGGATGACCCCGAGAGCCGCCGTTGTGACTGAAATTAATTGTATCTAATATTTGGTACTTACTGCCCTTACCGCGCTCTTAATTGTGACGGCAGAATTCTGCCCACGTCACAGTAGATATCTATGAATGCTATTTTAGATACACTCAAAGGTTAGGTGGAAAGTACATTATGCTTCCCACGGTGTCTGGTAATGCGTCATAATTTACATAGTGGTTAAATATCATGATGTACGGTCACCAGCCAAGGAGATAGTAATTAAGAAATCAGAGTATGGACGAAATTAACAGTTTTATCAAGTTGAAATTTAGATATAAATGTTAAGTATATATTAAAGATGTTAAATTATTTGAGGTGTCTTTTTATTTTTCTAAATGTCATTTATGCACTATGAATATCTGTCACGGATATAACATTAATGCAATTTAATATACATTAAACAAGGATATATTGAGAGCTCTAGTATATCTACATTTATCAACGATGTCGATTAACCTTTAGTAGACATCTACCAGGGTTATTAAATAATTTGTATGCTTTAAGAAATAAGTAAATATTTGTTTATAAAATGTGGATATATCATTTTATTCTAAAAAATGCGTAGATATTTATATTTGTCGTTTAGACATATTAGAGATATATTGTGTAGCCATGTATATAAAATAGATCGATATATTTTATTATCTTTATTAATGTTCCCCTTGGGGTTACATGGACTTCCGCTTATTATCCTTACTTTATTCTTAACCTACCTTATCCTATGCCTAATTACTCCCTCTCCTCGTTTCCCTAGCGTTATTACCACATTTTCCGGCCAGCTTCCTCATTCTTCCTCCCCTCTTCCACACATTTCTCATATGTGTTCCCATGTTTCCTCCCCCATACCACATTTCCTGCAATATCTATCTTCCTGCTTTTCCCAATACTGTGCTTCCTTTTGCTCATTTTCTAGCCTAGACCTCGCTATCTTGTTCCACCTGTTTTACTCCCACACCTTTTCCAAATATTCCAGTATACCATCTATCCTTATCCACTTATACCACTTATTATACTTCAACTTCATTATCTTCCCCCTTCTCCCCTGCTCCTGTTGCCTTCCATTCGCTCCTCTATTCCTCTCTTTCGCTTTTCGTTCTGTCCTCCTCTTTCCCTATATCTCTACTATCAAGAGAAATCCCTTCTCTCCTAAATCCGTCCATTTATCTCCTCCTTTCCCTCTCCTTTCATCACCTCCTTCCGACATATTCGTGTTAACTCCCCCCTTTCCCTTCTCATAATCTCTTCTCAAATCTCCACACCCTTTTCTCCGTCCTTATTCTCAACTTGTCCCTCTTCAACTCTTCTCTTTACCATATGTCCTGGGATCCTCGAATTCACCATACAATACTCATTTTATAATTCTATCTTGCAGCCTCTCAATTCCCTCCCTCTCCTTCCAACTCCGTGCCTCGACTACAAATTCCATCATCGTCTACACTAATACGTCGAAGAGTTACATCCGTCTCTTTCAGTTCCCTGCAAACTACCTTCTTCTTATTCGCCTTGCCTGCCACCACGACCAGCGCCTTTCGAATTCTGCTGCTTACCTGTGCTTTTTAACCTCCATTCTTTGTAAAAACGTATCCTAAATACTTAATTTCCTTGACTTCCTCCACCTTTTCTCCGCCCACTCCCATTCTACTCTTCTTTCCCTTTCTCCTCTTGCCCTGAACCCCATTATCTTAGATGTTTCGACGTTTTAATCTTAATCTCTTTCCTTTTAGACATTTCTCTAATTTCTTTATCATTTCTTCCATTTTATCTTCTTTCTCCGTCGGCAGAAGTACATCATCCACGTATGCTAATGAGTAAACCCCTTTTCCCAATTTTCACCATCCCTCTAACCGTTGTTCATTTTTTACTCGAAATCCGACACCATTATAATAAACAGGTGTAGGCTTAGAGGGCAGCCTTGTCTCACTTCCTTTGCTGTCCAGAAACCCACTTTTGCCCCATTCACTTTCTCCGTGTTCCTCGTCTCTACATATTTCTCTCACCCTTTCGATTAATTTCTTCGCTCACTTCCCTATTCCTCATTGCGGTCCATTACACTTTTCTCTCCACCACGTCAACGGCCACCTTCAAGTCCACAAAAAGGTAATTACTTTTTCCCTTTTCTTTGAGATCTGTCAATTTACAATACAGTTGAACACATATGTGTTATCCATCCCCCATTTTCTTTTCTAAACCCCGCCTGAATTTGGTCCAACATTTTTTTCTCTTCTACTTTCTTCGCAAGTCTTTCCGTCAGTATAGCCGCATTTATTTCGTACATTTATATTTTGTGTTGTTTCGCCATTCGCTTCTCCTGCTTCCCTTACCAGCCTTTCCTTCTCATTTTCCTTTTTTCCTTTTTCCCTTTGCAACCCTCTCTACAGTCTCTTCTCTTTCTCTTGTACTCCTCCGCACTTCCTTTCTCTTTCCTTCTTGTCTCCCATTTCTTTTCTTATCATTCCTGATCCCACCATCCTCCCTCCTTTCTTATCTCCGTCTTCCCTTCCATTGCGCACTTTATCTTCTCCAATCCTCTCCCCAGCTTTCTTCCTTTCTCCCTTCTTTTATTCCTTTTTCTGTTTCCACTAACGCTTCCACCTTTCCTTAACACCTTTCTATCCCCTCCTTCGTCCATAACCTCCTCTTCCCTTTCTTTTCGTGTCCATCTTCTCCTTTAAAACCTTTTAGGCCCTCTTTTACCTCTACTATCAGTGGGGAGTGATGGGAGTTTACCTCACCCCCTACCACCATTTTTTGTACCCTATCCCTTCCTCTTCCCTTCATTAATACGTAATCTATGACTAACTGCCTTCTTGCCCCAGAATACGTAAATTCCCCCATCTCGTCACCCCTTATTCCTCCATTCAGTATTCCCCAACCCATACTCTCAATTATTTTATTCAGTCTTTTCTCTTTCTCATTTACCTTCTTGCATTTGTTGTCCCCCCTCTCCTCCTACTCTTCACCCCAGATCACCCTTCCACTCTTCCCCTATTCTTGCATTAAAATCTCCCCCTATTATTATCACTTCTCTTCCCTCCTCCGCCAGCCATTCTCTCACGTATTCCATCTTTCATTTCACCTCCCCGTTGCTGTATAACCCTATTATTCTTCATTCTTGCGTTCGCACTCTCAATCGATCTTCAAATACTCCTTCTTCATCCCTTCCTTCTTTTTCTTCTATTTTTATTCCTTTTCTTATCCGTAGAGGTAGCCAGCCCAGTAATTGCCCTCCCTTTTTTATTTCTTCTCCTCGTCTCTTACTTTTTCCACACGTACTTTTTCGGTAACCTACTCTTCATCCTTGCCTAACCCCTACCCTCTAGCAACGTCTTCATTGGAACTATGACATCCCATTTTTTTTAGTCTCACCCAAAACTCGTTGTCCTTACTCCCTAGCTCCGTTACGTTCCAAAACACTATTCTCCATCTGAGTCCTCCGCTTTCCCTTTTCTTTTTTTCTAAATTCTATCCTCCCACTCCTTTCCTTCTGTCATCACCTCTCGTCTCTCCCCCTTATCACTCATCTATGTTACCTTCCTTCCTCGGGCTTCCTTCTCCATCTTTTAGAATGTTCATCCCCTTGTTCCATTTCCACTATTCCCCATCTATCCGAATTCTACCGTAATTCATCATCACCCTTCTTCCTTTCCTTTGCTCCTGCGCTGCAACGTTTTTTAAGTTCATTGCATCTTCCTGTTTCTGAAGGTGAGTTCGTCCTCTACCCTTTCCCTCCTTCCTTTTCTGCATAATTTTCCTTTTGTGCCCTATGTCCACCATTCTTGCCCCTAACATGGTTTCCTTCCCTAGTACATTTTTATCCACCTTTCTTACCCATTCTATCCCCACTTTTTCCCCTACCTTCTCCAGTAACTCCTCCACCACCTTCCCACTGTCTTTACTCTCATCTTGTACTCCTTTAAACAGTATGTTCTTTCGTCTCTCTCTCCCCTCCCCTATTTTTTTTTACAAATACGTATGAATATCTATAGACCATCTATTGTAAATATCTACGATATATGTATATATTACGTACCATGTCCGGACATCTAGCCCTTGAGTGTATCTAAAATAGAGTTGTTACATATCTATATATATCTTACATATGTCCAATAAACATTTATATACGATTAATTTACGGATATTCCACGTTCAACGATGCCTGGGTTATTAGCCTATCTTCCTTATCGGCCTCCCAACTCCTTACTTCTTCTGACTACCGCTCAGCGGCGCCCTTAATCTGACCACACCACCAAACTTCTCGCTTTCCTGTCATTTTCTTCTCTCGCTACTCAATGCTTATCTCCTGCACTCAGTCCTAACTTCTACACATCACTATCTTCCTTTTTTCACCTCTTTACACTTTCCTGTACCCTCCTTTCACTAGGCACCTTCTCCTTCCTACGACACCTTCCCCCTCTCACTCTCTCTTTTTCACTCGCTTCCACACTTTGTGTCTCAAGCTTTGCTCCAACATCCTCACACATTAACTCCGGAAACGGAAGTCCTAAATCTATCTTTACAAATGTAGGGAATCTCCATTAGCGAGCTGATTCGTCGTAAAAGGTTTTGTCAGGTTAACTCCGTGAACCAGTTGTGGTAACGTAATTTTATTCTTCTCCGAATCGTCTCACGCACAGGTCAAACTTGTTGCTTCTACGTCGTCTCCGGACGAAGTGTCGATCGATGTCTATAAGTCGATTGATACGTCATCGATTCAGACGGAGTATAGTAGGGTGCATCGGTAGTCACGAATTTTGTAAGTGCGTCGACAGTACCATATAAATAACGATAACCCTTGCCTGTCTTCTCATATGGCCCACAGTCGTCCGTGTGTAACGTTCGAAATGGCGATCCTTCATTCTCTGAGCTATGGAGACACCGCTCAATTTTACCGGAGTGGGGTGAGAACTCGATGCGCTTAAGGTGAAGTGAAACACGTCGAGGAACTTGATCAACGTCGATAAAGAAGATTTTTCTAAATGCCTACGTTGTCGGCGTTCGTTTTTATATTGACAGCTGGGTCGAATTATATTGGGTACTGTACCAAATGGCGTACTCCACCTGTCGTTTTCGTACAGTAATTATCAAGAAATCGAAGTAAAACTCCAGAAATCCTCTGGATTCGTGCCTTCTGGGGCCCTAATTGACTGCGGAGGGACCCCCTGCGCCATCTGTGATTTCCAGGTCAATTAAATTTTCACTCCGAGACCTCGTATTACCATCGTTTTAGCAAAGAAGCGCATACAACACTTTTTTTTGCCTTTATCCCGTTCAAATGCGAGTTTATCGATTACCGGAGTGTTCTAAATTGTCGTAAAATTGTCCTGACCCTTTCGATTCTCATATCGGAGTCTTCGATAATTGTATATCGATCGACATATGAGAGCTCGACGCCATTTTGGTTCTGGTCTGGGCTAAGTTAACAAATTTTTTCCAAAAATCCAAATTTTCAATGTGTCAGGACAATTCTTAGATGATCAGGAGTGATGTGTCAAAGTTTCGGACAGTTTGGTCTAATACTCTTAAAAAAAAGTGTTGTATTCGAATCGACTGATTTGAAGGGTGTTTCACTTCACCTTAAGGCAGTTAGATATACCCTCAAATACAACTTCGGTGTACAAAAATTTAGCTAAATACATTTATCTTTAATCAATTAATTACAAAAATAGCTCAAATTGCTCCCTTTCCACAAAGAGCTGAAATCAGTTATTTTTGCCAAATACCGCAGAACATTCATTCCATTAAAATCCCAGCTGAAATCTTTTTGCCAAATGTTACAGTAAATTTGGTTTCACGTATGTTGCATGTACAAGATTTTCTGCTTCCTCAAACCGAAGATAAATATTTAAAAATATTGGGTTGGCAACTAAGTGATTGCGGATTCTTTAATACCATCTAAAAACAAAATCCGCAATCATTTAGGCTTCAACCCAATATATCGAAACAAATGAAAAAAATACAATTTAAATTTGAAGACAACATTTTATTTGGCGAGCACCAAAGTCATCATATGCTAGGAGTATACCTCGGGTGCTCGCCAATAAAATAATGTTTTCAAATGTAGTTCCTAATTTCTTTATTTATTTTGGTATAGTTTTTAATATTTGTCTTCGGTTTGAGGAAGCAGAAAATCTTGTACATGCAACATACGTGAAACCAAATGTACTGTGACGTTTGGCAAAAAGATTTTGGCTGGGATTTTAATGGAACAAATGTTCTGCTATATTTGACGAAAATAACTGATTTGAGCTTTTCATGGGAAGGGAGCAATTTGAGCGATTTTTGAAATTAATTGAAAAAAGATAAATCTATTTAAATTTTTGTACACCGAAGGTGTGTTTGAGGGGATTTCACTCCCTTTTGTAAAACATTCTCTAACCTGAACATTAGGTGCTTCCATTTCTATGAAGTTCCAAAGCATCTACGGTATATCTACGGAGCATCTACGGAGTTCGAAAATGAACGTCAAACAACTGCTGATTGCAGTCGTTACAGTCGTTATGCACCTTTCCACATTTAATCTAATTCCGATGTTTATTTTTAATGATTTGAGGGTCATCCGCAAGAATCTACTCAGAATCGTTGACTCTCGACGTGGTAGTACAATGACCTCTATTTAATTGCTGTTCATGATGAAACACAGCACTTGTGACATTATATTTATTTCTACCTATTAATAATCCCCTCGTGGGTACCTCATTGATTTTATAAGTTTCAATCTATACGGTCCATTCGCTATTAGGATGGAAAAGTAACAACATAAGAGCAAGAACATTTTTTTCAATGTTACGTCGTATTTTTGTATCTTACTAGTTTCATGACATTGTTCACAACGATCAATGTTAACGTGACGTCAATGTGTGAAACTGAAATCAATGACTTCCTGTAGACTGATGCATTTTGTAAAAGAAGGAATTGATAGAACTATTATAAGATTGCATTCAGCAATGGTTCCAGTTTGTCGGCACATTTTATATCTGGTTGTTGTTATCAATTTACGGTCAATAATATTTCTAATATCATCCACTTTGTCACAACTTTGCGTGCAACAATCAGTAGAACACAAAAACCTTCATATTGCAATTAATAATTTCGACATATTGTTTCAGTTTGGTTTTATGATCATGTACGCATATTTTATTGAACAGCGAAAATATTTCTTAGGATTTAGCGTAATCGATCCTGTTTTCCATTCTTCGCCGTCACACCCTCATTTAATTTAATCTTGGTGCGTTGAGTAACTAGTTATTAAATAACATTATTGTTAATATTCAATTATACAAAACTTAAGTTTGGTTGCGACGTGTCTACCAATAATTATGAAGAATTCAATGTTATTTGGTCTGGTCAACGTGAATCATGTTCTGAGCAAAGGCGAGTTATAAAATATGTTTTCTAGACTGAATAGAAACATTTTTTTTTTCAAATTTTATGGGTCGTCATAGAAGAATGCAATTCGAGACTGTAACAAGAGAGGGGGAAATTTTCGGGGCAATAACTGAACTCTTCATTGCACCGAAGCATCTGGAACTACTAAAAAGGGCTCGTCGCATTTTCAAATATATCTGTTGAGCCTTTGTTCAAAAATCTTTCTGAATTTCTAACACGAATATACAGTTACGCACATACTACGGAACTCACGGGAACTGTCGTTATGTATTTTTTAATATAAATTTATACTGTTTTTACTTTTCAACGAGGGTCTGTCAGTACCGTGGAATCAGCACTTTTAATTTTCCGAAGATCAGAATCACCTAAGATCACATTTAACAATGTCGAAGTGTGAGAAAAAAAGAAGAATGAAAACAGGATGTCAAGGATTCCGATTTGGCACCGATGAAAGCGTAAGAAAGAGAAATGAACGGTTTAAAGAAGACTGCGATCGATTGACGTCAATCGAATTCTTCGGGACGAACGGGCCATTTGAAACGGGCTTCAATGCCTTTGGTGCTGAGAATTCTTTTATGAGAATGCCATAGCGGGGAAAATGATTTTTTGCGGTTATAGCGGAATATCTCGAATATCCCTTTAAGCTCTGCTTCACACTTGGATTAATTCCAATCATGAAGCTGGGTGAAGCAAAAGCATGCGGATGCGCTTTCAATTATTTCTTCGTGGAATTTATTGCCTACGGGAAGAATGAAGACGACGTCCGCAGCATTCGAATCGGTTCCTCCCAATCGCTGTAACAAGGTAGCACTCGCACGAGAATTGTGCTTCAACTGATATTTACGAAATCGTGATCTCACCTTTGACTATAAAGTATGAATTGCTAGCTACAAACTTCACACAGCTGCCAAAGATGTCAGCGCTGTTAGTGGACCAGAAACTAACGATTTCGTACACATGGAAGTTTTAACTTAAATACTCAAGGAAATAAATTCGGGCGTTTAGTTAATTAAAATGGACCGCTACTACTTCGTTAAAAGCTGCCATAACACAAAATGTCAGAATAAAAATAAAACATAGAAGCACACTCGGGAAAAAAATAGTTTTATATATGTATTCATGTACAATTATATATGATTCGTCAGATGTAATGAGGTCCGAAAAATAGCGTGACCAAATTGTACATGTTCACATATGATCATACATGTTCGTATGTGTATGTATGATCATATCTGTTCACTTGAGCCACTTTTTGCACATTCTCACATCTGGGGAATTAGATATATTCGTACATGAAAATGTATAATTAATTTCTATAACTCCCTGTTGATTAATTTCAGAATTATTATGTATACGCACGCTCTTCTTGAATGTACTATTCTCGTACCTAAGGTATCGACTCTATTTTTTCGTAAAAATAGTGAAAATCCAATTTTCTCGTTTCACCACGGAGATTGTATTACTAGTTGGAAACGGGTGATGACTGCATCGTCGAATCCGTTGCGAAACAATTTTAGCCTCTGAAACTATTTTTTAATTTATTTATAAATAATTGCATGTTATGAAAATCAATGACATTTTCAAGAATTACCACGTTGACACGAATTATGTACGATGAATTGGTCACGATATAATCCAATAAAGCTACTCGGAATATACCCGTATACCACCTACATTCATTGTTTACAACCGATGTGTAAATGTTTATTGGCAAGAAGCAAAAAACACGTATTTCTTCATTTTTTGTGAGCAATCACATCGCGTAAGTGGGACTTAAGTAGGAATGCTTGTTTAATAGATATTACAAAAAAATGTCGCTTGAAGGGTAGTTCACCTCCTTAGGGGGTGTAGCATTGCTGGACAATATTGTGTTTTCACCGTCCTTATACAGAATACGTTGTACCAAGTTTCGTAACAATCCCTCCATTGCTTCTACGAAAATTGTTATAAAAATCGAATTTTCGACAAACTTTGGAGGGTTGTTTCATCCCTTAAATGTGGACCATTGCAGATATAAAAAAACACGTGTCTCTTAGATTTTTGTGTTCTTCAACATATATGAAACTCAATAAGATCGGAGGCGGACTCTTGGGAATGTTCCCTTGTCAGCAGTATTGCACACGTGCAATAACACGAAAAAAGGGCTAGGTAAGTGCTCTGCCATACATAAGCACATCAAAATTTGTTCTTATCAGATTTTCACAGTCTTTGCTCTTTTTAGGATTATCGGATGAGGTGTATTCATTAACATTTCCATGGGATGTATTAATGGAAACAAAAAAAAAATGGTGGGAAACATAGGAAGAAAAATCGACCAATAATAACAGCTAACGTTTGGTCATTTAATAGCGTGCTGCGCACCTAACTTTCCTTTAACGTGAGATGTCCCTGTGACTTGTTCTTCACTTAATATATCTATCAATTGAATAATAATTAAGTTATTATACTTAATGATTCCAGATGAAACGCAAGCTTCACTGAAGACTTCTCTATTGTATAATATATTGATGAATGGATATGTATCTATTCCTGCGGAAGATCAGTTAACACGTTCGCGACGGGGTGTACCACCGGTGGTACATACAGAAATGTCCCATCGGGCGGGATGAGCCACCGGTGGTACACGCCGGTGTCAATCTAATAAAAAGGTGATTATTGTAATTAATAAATTTATTTACATATTTATATACATAAGAGAACTATTTCTTTTTGTCAATTTCTTCAAAACATCGTATACACAAAGCCGGCTGATTGTAGCAGAGGGCAAAATGTAGTAACGCGTCAATGTAAATGTGTGTCAATTGCTATAACGCGGCAATCACCATCATCAATCGTCACCTCATCATCACAGTCATGTATCACCGGGGACTCCACCCGCCCGATGGGATCGTGCACAAAAACAGGCCCGCCTTACGGTGCGGACAGTGAATTCAGGCCCTGTCGCGAACGTGTTAATACATTATTGACGTTTTTATAATGTTCAACCGAGATGCTTCAAAGCCAATTTATTCAGTAACAACTGTCACTTTGTAATTATGCCCGGTGCATATTATGATGTGGTACGTCCCACATAACGCTTCCTGCGCGTGCATCGCCTCGCGTATCGAAGTAACCCGAGAGGCCCAGGATTTTTCTTCTTCTTCAAAGTAATAGACACATCGAGTCTAAAGCTTGTTCTTTTCAATCCAGACAACCTAGGGCCCCCCATCTTAGTTCTCGCGACAGGTTGACGCCACCACTACGTAAATAGTAGATAAGTCGAAGGGAGTCCCGAGACCTCAAATTAAATTATTACCTAGATACTTCCGTACAATGATAAAGAAATGTACCTGCCCTTACGCTTAAAGAGGGTTTCGTGGGCCTGGATGAAGGGCTAGCTAGCTCAAATAGTTGCCATCGTGGTGGCCGTGGAGAGGGGCGGGATAAGGGCGCTTAACCCGACTATTTTAACGGCGTTCACCACCAAAGTGGGGATGATGACTTCCACCGCTAGATGGCATTAGTATCGAATTCGGTGGGAGGTAACCAAAACGTACTTTCTCGCTCGGATGAGGGAGACGCGACGCACAATGGGCGGTGTTTAGCAACGGGCGAAAAATCTGTGCGTATTTTGCACGTATACAACTCACACAACGGCTAGACGCCTCTGGACTAGGCGCCGAAACGTGGGTGACCCCCGGCCGCCCGCACACGCCAGTTGGACGCTCCGCCTAGAGTCGGCAACGGTTGCCAAGGAATGCCCAAATTCCTCGCGAGAAACTCGAAAATCCTGAAAAAGGTGCTCCACGGGGACAACGATTTTGAGCGTATTTCTCAACCGATCGAGCTCAACGAGTGCTCGTTTTAAAGATAAAATGTTGACGTGTGTTTATATGGGAGCGATTTTTGATCGAGCGCCTCCTTCCTAGTTAAAAGGGTATTGAAATTATTTCGTTACACTTTTTTATATGAAAATGGCCACTTATCGAAAATCGCTCCCATATAAACACAGGTCAACGTTTCATCTTCGATATGAGCACTCGTTAAGCTCGATCGGTTTAGAAATACGTTCGGAATCGTTGTCCCCGTGAGGCCCTGCAAAATCGCTAAAGTGGTGAGCGCCCTTAAGGTTTCTCGGAAGGCACCCGGTTTCCTTCCTATGAGTGAGGGTAAAGGTTTGCCTTGATTATTGAAATAAATCCGAAACGAAATTAAAAGGTTAACAAAAGTGGCGATTTATTCATCCGAGAAATTGGTCGGACTCATTTTCAGAAGAATGTAACAACGAGCCAATTGGCTGGTACCCGACATGAACTCGGGCAGGGAACGCGCGTCGCCGACACGCCAATAAGGATTTAAACAATTATCCGCCAGCCAATATCGCAAGCTACGATGGTGGTAAAAGTGAGGATTAAAAGGGATAGGGGACGCTCGCTAATAAAAGTACCAAGGGACACGGAAACGGCCGTTTCGCCTAAAGTGCAGGGAAAATCAGTCACCAGATTTTGCCGTGAGGAAACTAAAATTCAATTATATTACATTGGTGCTTATTAAAATATCTGGAAATCATGTCGGAAAATTATTCGATAAGCAGAGAAGAAAGCTGCGGAACACGTGAGCAACTTCAGTTAAATATGAAGCGTTCGAGAACTTTAAATAAGATTACTAGAGAATCTAAAGGAAATTGTCAGCACAAGGGACATGGAACAAATTCACGGAACGAAAGTTCAATCGGATTCTCCGTAGGAATTTAACTGAGGGAAACGCGTGATATGATGGCGTTAATAATACAAGATAAAGGAAATAAGGGACCGAGGAGGTTACTCTACTGCATATGCGAACGGTGGGAATCACGTGTCTTTGTCAAATTTGGAGAGAATTATCCCTATAAGGAGCGCATCCGACGTATAAGTTGGCTGTTTTAATATTATTAACGCTCTTATATGTCTTTGCAATATAGTGAGTAATTGTCCTAATTGAATTCCATCGGGTTTTTTCAAGGGAGGAGCGCAAAGAATTTCATTTACGTGTTTCAGTATAATTAGCCGTTCGTTATTGTAGCGATCCTTTAATAATGTCAAGGCAACTTGATAATTATCTTCGGATAATTCGAGGGAATGGATTACGTCCGCAGCTTCTCCATTAACGCAGGAGTGTAAGTAGTGTAATTTTCGAATGGGGGGAAGCACGGTGTTTGCATCGATCATGGATATAAATGAATCACGGAAATTAAGCCACTTGTCATAAGACCCGTCGAACGATGGCAGTTCGATTTTCGGTAATCGGCAATGAACATTAAAACCTTGTACTGTTAGTGAAGCAGAGCTGTAATTCGCGGCAGATGTAGAAGATACTGTGGTAGTGTTTTGGAGTCTTTGAATGAGTTCGTCAGCTTGTTCTACATATTCATGCCACGTCATCTCAAAATCTACGCGGTCCTGTTGTTCGGTCGGTACTTCTAAATTGTTAATTTGTGTCAATTCGATTTCCGTTTGTACGCAGTCAAAATCTTTCCACGTATCCATCATTCTAATTAATTGTGATCTTTAGCGCAGGGATTTGAATCGCATCGCGGCATTCCGAGATCGCCTTTTGGAATCGCGACAATTGGGATTTGCGAATTTCCCGCCTATGTTTCAATACGGTAATCTGCGCTTCGGCCATAATGTCTAATTGGTTATCTCAACTCGCAGGAAAAGGAAAGGGGATATACTAGAAGGGAGTAGCGACTTCAGGACTTACTAATTGATTGACTATTCGTAGTTTCTGCTTCCACTTCGTTGACTGGAACAGCTGAGCCTTCCTGCAGCGTCCTCCTCAACGTGTTGCAAAGTATGTGAGCCTGGCACCACGACCTTGGATTGTAAATTTGTGACCCCCTTGGGTCCTGGGCCAAAGCAGTCGGTGCGTTGTATGGGACGAATGGGACACTAACACTTGCGTCACGATAATTGAAGGCTAATTGTGTCTTGGGTTGTTTATCTGCTTGACGAACAATTGCACTCACTGTCTCGTTTTCGTCACGGATTCGGCACGTAATGAACGCGATATCCGGCTCGAAGGACCAAATATGTAACCGTAAGGCGGTGCCCGGAGGTTACTCGCGAAAATCTGGGGTAAAAATCGTGTTCCACTGAAATGCAAGGAAAGTACTCAAAACGGTGACTCTGGTTTGTACTTGTTTCATTCTGATCGATTTCTGATCTTCTGAGATTCTGATCTATTGGGTTGTTCGGAAAATAATTTCGTTGTTTCCCAACAGAGGACTTAATTTTTTTTTCACGGCCAACTTCACACTTAAGCCGCATAATCATTATATATTTTGACAACTGATCTAGCAAGGCTTGCTTGTGAAAAAGTTTGACTGATTCTACGCAGTAGTTTTTGGTTGGTACCCTTTCAAATATGGAAAGTGAAAAGCGGCATTTTCGGCATATTTTACTTTTTTACTATCGAAAAGGTAAAAATGCTGTTCAAGAAAGAAAAAAATTATCCGATGGGTATGGAGAAGATGTATTGACGGAACGCCAGGGTCAAAACTGGTTTGCAAAATTTCGATCCGGCAATTTTGATATCGAAGATGACCACGTTCTGGAAGGCCACTTAAAGCTGATGAAAACACGATAAAGGCATTAATTGATGCAAACCGGCGAATAACAACTCGTAAAATCGCTCAGAGATTATATTTATCGAATTCGACCGTTCATGATCATTTGAAACGTCTAGGTTTAATCTCAAAGCTCGACATATGGACTCCTCGTGTTCTTACGGAAAGAAATTTGTGTCATCGCATTGAAATCTGTGATTTGCTTCTCAAACGTCAAGAAAATGATCCATTTTTGAAGCGCATCATCACTGGGGACGAGAAATGGGTTCTCTACGACAATGTTGCATGCAAGAGATCATGGAGTAAAAAAGATGAACCGGCTCAAAGAACTTCGAAAGCCGAAATTCATCAAAAAAAGGTGATGATATCTGTTTGGTGGGATTTCAAAGGAATCGTTTTTTTTTTGAGATTCTACCGAACAACACAACGATCAATTCTGAAGTGTACTGTCACCTGCTGGACAAATTGAATGATTCACTTAAACAGAAGAGACCAGCATTGATCAACAGAAAAGGTGTAGCGTTTCACCAAGATAATGCGAGACTTCATACAAGTTTCTTAACTCGCCAAAAGCTTCTACAGTTTGGACGGGAGATACTGCCACCCCCACCATAATCTCCATATCTGGCACCTTCTGATTATTACTTGTTCCGGTCTCTACAAAATTGTTTAGACGGTAAAACCTTTACTTCAAATGAGGAGGTCAAAAATCACCTGGATCAGTTTTTTGACAGCAAAAACCAAACATTTTATGAGCGTGGAATCATGCTCCTGCCAGAAAGATGGCAAAAGGTATTGGACCGGATTGGATAATATATAATTCAATAAAATATTTATTCGCTATAAAAAAATTGTCTTTCATTTTCATAAAAAAAAAACGAAATTACTTTCCGAACAACCCAATAGAATAGATGCCTTACGACTAACTGGCTCCAACTGCAAAGAATGAAGTACGCCAAATCGACATACTAGAATCACGTATATTCAGAGCCCAAATGACACGATTCACGAAGTTTTAGATCCTAATTTTCGACGGAACAGACATCAGTATTAACGATTTTGCCAAAGCCTGTTATGAGGCAGAACAGTTATACCCTCCAAATCAACAAATGTCGCTCGTAAGATTATTAAAAAGTAGACTACGAGATGAAGCGTGTCTCAGCACGTCTTATACGTCCTCCAAAAACGTGAAAACGTTCTTCGATTATTTCCTGTAACTTTACGCACCTACCACAACGGTTGTTCAATGCCAGGTCGAATTAGATCGCCTTAAACAAGGGTTCACCGAAAGTACCTTGAGGTGCATTAGTAGAACATAACAGATAATTACAAACACAAAAGACGCTTTCCGTCGCCAACATCCGAAGGGATGTCCTTCGGTAGAAGGACTTAGTTTGGATGAACAATTAAATAAGGAAGCCGTCTTCTTCTTCATATGTGGTTTTCGTCCTGAGATAGAATCCCGCAAGCAAAAGGGTCAATATTGTAGAATTAATTTTCGGGTCGGGAAGGCATGAGAGACAAACACGCGACTTGTTGGATTGGTCGGTAAAAGTTAATTTATTATTAGCACATGGTGCTCAGCTCTGAGGTTCGACACCGACTACTGCTCGAATTCGAAAGACGGTTAGGCGATGGGAAACACAGTCATACACACTTGTACATTAGGTGAGCTACGGTCAGGTGTAAATAAGGCAGAGGACGAACAAGTGAAGAGAGAGAGAGATAGCTCGAACTCCTGTATCCTACAATATCCGTTGTCTACTGTCAAAAAACTCGGGGTCGACGCCACAAGAGAAGCCGAAGAAAAGGACAGATTAGTCAGACCTCCGAAATATTATCAGAACGAAAAACCGCATTCTTATCAAGGCGCCATGCTCACACAGGTGCAAAGCAAGCAGCGTACCTTCTGCCATAAATTTGAACACACCAAGTCGGAATGCAGGACGAAACCCCGTCGCGATAATTCAAAACCTAAGCCGCCCTCGAACTCGCCAAAATAATGAACTTCGCGTCATAAAAACGAACATCTCGAATCCGAATGCTATTCCAAACCTCGTCAAGAATCGAATACGTCACTACTTAAGGTGAAATGAAACACGTCGAGGAATTTGATCAACGTCGGTAAAAAAGATTTTTCCAAGTGCCTACGTTGCCGACGTTTGTTTTTATATCAACAGCTGTGTCGAATTACATTGAATATTGTACCAAATGGCATACTCCACCTGTGGTTTTCGTGTAATAAATATCAAGAAATCGACGTAAAACTCCAGAAATCCTCTGGATTCAAGCTTTCTGGGGCCCTAATTGACTGCGGAGGGACCCCCTGCGCCATCTGTGATTTCCAGGTCAATTAAATTTTCACTCCGAGACCTCGTATTACCATCGTTTTAGCATAGAAGCGCATACAACTCTTTTTTGCCTTTATCCCGTTCAAATGCGAGTTTATCGATTACCAGAGTGTCCTAAATTGTCGTGAAATTGTCCTGACCTTTTCGATTCTCATATCAGAGCCGTCGATAATTGTATATTGATCGAAATATGAGTGCTCGACGACTTTTTGGTTTTTGTCTGGGCGAAGTTAACAAATTTTGTTAAAAAATCCAAAATTTGAATGTGTCAGGACAATTCTTAGATGATCAGGGGTGATGTGTTAAAGTTTCGGACAGTTTAGTCTAATACCCTTAAAAAAGAGTGTTGTATTCGAATCGACTGATTTGAAGGGTGTTTCACTTCACCTTAAACAAACGTCGAACTCAATCAAACAATGTAGACATTGCAAAAATCCAGGTCACGCAATCGAAGAATGCCGCAAATGTGAATATAATACTAAAATGCGCGAACAGAAAAAACACGGAAATCAATCGGGAAACTGGAAAGGCCCTCGACAAATGGACGCCACTCGGAAGCCGAATCATCGAATGCGTCCGATAGTACCGAAATTTTCGAAGAATCCTCGGAGTCACTGTAATCGAAAAACCACCCAGGCAACCTATGAAGTGGAATACATTAATCGTTTAAATTAGGTCTATAGGCATGGTAAATGTATATCGTCTATCATCCACATAAAAAAATAACATTTTGTAAGTATATGGATCTATTTTAGGTATATGGCTATAGAATATATATCATAAATATCTAAAGGATATATATGAATATCTANTAATTTTTTTATTTGGTTCGATATAGATTTTAATATTTATCTTCGGTTTTATGAAGCAGAAAATCTTGTACACGACATATGTGAAACCAAATGTACTGTGACATTTGGCAAAAAGATTTTAGCTGAGACTTTAATGGAGTGAATGTTCTACTATATTTGACATAAATAGTTGCTTTTCATGGAAAGGGAGCAATTTGATCTATTTTTGCAATTAATTGAAGAAAGATAAATGTATTTGGCCAATTTTTTGTACACCGAAGGTATTTTCAGGAGATTTCACTACTTTTTATAAAAAAAAAATGTTCATGTCTCTCTTACTAAATCGTCACCCTGCTGTAGGTGTTGACTAAATTGTGGTAGTTTCCTTAGTTAATAAATATTTTTCTGAGTGGGTATAGGTTAATATATTAAAATGATTTTATGTATCACTTTGAAAAATGTAGTCAGAACCGAAAGTCATGGTAAAGCTGTATGATAAAAAGCCATCTTCAAAGCTCTTTAAAGAAACGTACTGTGTAAGAAGCTTAGGGGCAATAAAAAGTGAACGGCTATGAAGAAGGATTTGAGTTGACATTTATGCAGAAAGTTTAAAAAGAACCTGAACCAAATATTGATCGCGTCATTTCTCGGCTGACATATAGGGTCTTTTCCATAAGTTAACCTGGTGTTAATATAAATTGTAAGATCTTTTTGGTAAGACGGTATGCCTCGCTGCCACAAGCACCAACATTTTTCTCTAGGAAAAGATATCAGAGCGAATGACATTAATCTACATTAAATCCAGCACGTTTCTAATAATTTCTGTGAAAATTTATTCTTTTTGGGAATGTAAAAAAATTGCGAACAGAAAGTAATAGAATACATTGATTCAAAGCAACCTGACTTCAAATGTCGTTAATAATGGCATAATGTTAAATTAAATGGTATTAAAAAATTTGAAATAATTAGTTGGACCTCGAATTAACTGCAGTGATTACGGAAGCATTGTTCCTTCTTTATCTCTTATATACCCACGCATATGCATTATGAATCTCTCAAAATGATGCTACTAATGCCAAGGCAGAAATTACGAAATGGACTAACCTTAGCCCAATGTTGGCCAAATTTTTTCCGAGACGTTGGTTCACACCATACACAATTACAATGAAGTACCAAATCTTGGCGCCACGCAAATTGTAGTATTGCCGCATTGATCTCTGTGCTGCCATGACTATTAAACTCACAATCAGCAATATTTCACTCAGCGATACTACCCAGGCACCGCGGAACGTGGAATATACGTAAATTAATCGTACATAAATGTTTATTGAACGTATGTTCATATACTTACGTATACGTATAATATAATTTATGGATATATGTCGCAGATATCTACAATAGAATGTCTATAGATATTCATACGTACTTGTAAAAAAAAATTGAATTCATAACACTTTTTGATACAGAACTGATACAGAAACATTTTTTTGGAATTGTCGGGATTTGAACCCGAGACTCACGGATAGGAAGCAGGCACGCTTACCATGATACTACCAAAGCCTATGAAGGAATAAATATTTTTCGGACTGATGAAGACCGCTCCGGTTCTTCTCGGTCGGTGCTAAAGATACTTATTGCATCTTGTTATAAACCCATAAAAAAAAACTCGTAAGTGATTTCAAAATTAAGTCCTTTAAAAAACTGTAACAGTATGTTATAAAATCATCTTTTTATTTAAAAGTGTACCAGGTGTATAAGTTTAAATCTGCTGTTTGCTCACAGATTGCGTTAGTGAGCATATTAAGTTACTATGGACACGCCATACTTCTGTTTTGTATGAGTTTCACATCTGTCAACAATAATCAGGGCACATCATCAGCAATTTCATATAACAACATACATTTTTCCTTTGGTAATCATGTCTAGTTTTTTACGAGAAAAAGAGCATATGCGGGAAGCTCTGCTTTCCTGCTTCAATTTGACGAAATCGGCTGCCGAATCGCATCGAATGTTTGTGGAGGCCTATGGCGACAGCGCTTTATCGGAAACAACGTGCAGAGATTGGTTTCGTCGGTTCAAAGACGGCAATTTTGACCTGAGCAACAAGAAGCGTGAAAATCGGCCCACGAAGGTTAAGGACCATCAATTGCAGGCTCTTTTGGGCGAGGACGATACCCAATCGCAAAGAATGCCTGCCGAGCAAGTGGATGTTACTCAACCAGCTATTTCCATGCGCTTACGTGCCATGGGAAAGGTTCAAAAGATCGGAAAATGTGTTTCGTCTTGTGCGCTTGATGCTGTCCTCGGGGCGTAAATCCGGGACCTCGCGATTTGCAATTAAATTCGCGAACACGTAGATAACGCGACGACCGTACGCCAACTTAATATTGTACGGCTGTTTTTCAAATGAATGTTGACCTGAGCGAAGCTGCTCTTCTGGTCGGGTGATTTCTGTTGAAACCCGTGCGCGATATTCTCTTGTTGAGGAATGATTGGTTGAAAATAGTGAATCAAGTCGACTGGTTAAAAAATGTGGAACCAAGTCGACTGATTGGAAGTAGTGAACCAAGTGTCGCAAAGCTCTCGAAGGTAGCGTCCGCATGCCTCCCTCGCAGAGTGGGAGTTTAACAAATTTGAGATTCTCGAATCAGAGAATCGTGTGGGAGGAGTAATGTTGGAAATTCTGAAATTACTTGAGTTTTCTCCGGAAAAAACTCCCAAAAAATGTAAAGGAGAGATTCCTCCAATGCCTATTGGTTAACTCCCTTGGACGTGGCAAATTTTTAGGTGCCGCCCTTTACTTCGTCCCTGAGTGTCCCAGGTGACTCGCACATGGGGTCGTCCGAGATCGACAAGAGTTGCCCGGGCACGGAAAATTCCAAGTACCACTGGGTAGTCGAACACTTGGGCGCCTTGGAGTCAACCTTTTTAAGGGTTTATTAGGGTTGGACCATTTGAGACCGGAAATTTAGCAAATCCAAGGGTTTTTTTGAGAATAAATGAGACCGTGAGCGTGAAGCAATATACGTCGCTCGGTTCGACGTTTAAGATAAATTGCTACGACCGCTGTAAAGCGATAAATAAACGCGAAAGAAAGTTGTTCTCGGCATTGGGGCTGACATCCTGAGAATTTGAGAAATCCGATTGTTAAACATATGGCTGAATCTAGTGTGTCAGGATGTATGTACGCAACAAAATGGGTGCCGCGTGAATTGATCGCTAGGCAGATGGAGCGACGCCAAAACACGTGCGAAATCTTGCTCGCCTGATAAAAAAAAATGTCATTCCTGTATCGGATTGTAACGCGATGAAAAGTGGATATATTTCGAGAATCCTAAACGCAAGAAATCGCAGGTTGATCCCGGCCAACCATCAAAATCGGACGCAAGACCAAATCGCTTCGGACGGAAGAGGATGCGTTTGGTGGGATGTTAGGACTATACGCGAAACTTTACTTTCAATCGCAGGTTAAGCAGGCCTAACTGCCGATCCTCGCCTTGTTAATTAACAGCCCCACCTTCATTTCTGCAAATACGGAACTGTTAGGACTAATCCATAATCTAATAATTATAACGCTCAATTTTAATTGGAATATTCTCTGCCGCGATCTGGGTGTTCTATTTCTTCCTTATTTCAAATTCCGCGTATCTTTCCTCGTGTCTCTCCATGTCATCTAGCACCATTAATTCAGTCACGTATTATGCTCATAACTTAAATTGATGTCTAAACAGAAACTCTAGCGCTTCGCTCTCTTATCTACTACCGCGGTCCTTTAGCCCATGATTTCTTTACTTCCAGGAACTCCTGGTCCTATAGCCCATTTTTTTATTCCTCACCTAAGCCGCCTTAAGGTGAAGTGAAACATCCTTCAAATCAGTCGATTCGAATACAACACTTTTTTTTAAGGGTATTAGGCCAAATTGTTCAAAACTTTGAGACATGACTCCTGATCAGCTAAGAATTGTCCTGACACATTCAAAATTTGGATCTTTCCAAAAAAGTTTTTAACTCAGTCCAGATCAGAACCAAAATGGCGTCGAGCTCTGATATTTCGATCAATATACAATTATTGAAGGATCTGATATGAGAATCGAAGGGATCGGGACAATTTTACGACAATTTAGAACACTCTGGTAATCGATAAACTCGCATTTCAACGGGATAAGGGCAAAAAAGTGTTGTATACGCTTCTATGCTAATACGATGGTCATACGAGGTCTCGGAGTGAAAATTTAATTGACCTGAAAATCACAGATGGCGCAGGGGTCCCTCCGTAGTCAATTAGGGCCCCAGAAGGCACGAATCCAGAGGATTTCTGGAGTTTTACTTCGATTTCTTGATAATTATTGTACGAAAACGACAGGTGGAATATGCCATTTGGTACGATACACAATATAATTCGACCCAGCTGTCAATATAAAAATGAACGTCGGCAACGTAGGCATTTAGAAAAATCGTCTTTATGGACGTTGATCAAGTTCCTCGACGTGTTTCACTTCACCTTAACCAGTTAGCTGTGTTTGACGAGTATACTCGTCATGAAAACACACGTTTCAAATAGGTCGACACAGTTAACTGGATAATATAGCCTAGTTAGTTGACCATTGCAGCTTGGTTATATCCGTTCCAGTTGGTACTAACTGTTACTAAAGTATTTGTTCAAGTTAGTTTTGACAGAACCGATAGGTGGTGAGGGTTTCTCGCATGTGGTGGTGATAGTTCGTCTCTATAAGACACGTTATCATTTTTTACATTTAACTCGTGATACTCTCCTGCTTCATTGTGGTAAATGCCGACACCTCTGCTTTACATGATAAACGTTACTCCACCAGTCCCGTGCATTACCCCACATTTTTGTTATCGTTACTTAAAAACTATAGTTATAATGGAATTGTTAATTTTATTATTTCCAAAAAGTGAAAAAATTGCAACCGTTACTACATTTGGAGTTCAGAAATTTAGTTAATTTTATGAAATGTATTCCTCGGTGTAAGAATTACATTTAATTAAACGCATTAAAATAGTGTGTTCTTGTAACTTTGTATACTGTGGTACATTTTATGATTACTATAGCTATATGCTATAACGTGGCGGGTCGTGGAGCCTCCTCCACGTATAAAAGCGGTGTCCTTTCCGGGCCGAGGGCCTCCGCGGTACGGGAGGATGCCGCAAAACCGCAGCGGTTTTACAGGGCTCGAGGCAGGTGCCACCTTCATGGCAGTAATAAATCTTGCTAAACCCATATAGTATGTTACATTTAAAACAGAACATATCTTAAAAATAAACAAAATATTTGGCCCTTATCGATTATTCATTTTGCGCATTTAAGCAATCGTACTGAATTCCAGATTTTTGAGAGTGTAAATGCTATTGTGGGGCTCGTCAAATATTCTTTTATTTTGAAAATATATTTTCTTTCAAATGTAACATACTATATGGGTTTAGCAAAATTCATTACTGTTATGCGCTTAATTAGTCCTTTATGGGTATATTTTTGTACAATTTTATTTTGCATATAACTCCCGTTACACGTATTTGGCAAAAGTAATTGATTTCATTTTTTTTGTGCGGTTAATAGCCACTATACGGATATGACTTTGCAAAGTGTACTTTTTAAATTGGATGTATTTGGCGCAAGTTTTTTTACACCGGCGGTGTTTTGGGGCGATTTCACATCTTTTTGTAATTTGTATTGAGTCATAGAGTGAATGAATACCTGAATTTCGAAGTCCTTCAGTTGCACATTGATGACAAGTTCAGAGGTCCTTCAGGTAAGACGCCCCTTTACATTGATTGAAGTTTACTACAAAAAGTCTGTGTTAGTGTACGAAAAAAATGTATTTATTTATCTTATATGGACTATTATTTATTTTAATTATCTAAATAACGATATTAATGATATATCACCTTCAGAAATAATTATTATTCGATATGTTATTTATTAATATTAAAGGATCGATTGTTACGTCCCACGTAACGCTCCCTGCGCGTGCTATCGAACTAGTACGGGAGGCCCAGGATCTTCCTTCCTCAAAGTAATAGACTCATCGAGCCTGTAACACGTTCTTCTCACAAGGTAACATTCCCAAGTGTCCGCCCCCAATCTTATTGATTTTCATATATGTCGAAGAACACGAAAATCTAAGAGACACGTGTTTTTTATATCTGCAATGGTCCACATTTAAGGGGTGAAACAACCCCCCAAAATTTGGCGAAAATTCGATTTTTATAATAATTTTCGTAGAAAAGAACATTTCATAAATCGGAAATTCAGCAGACTGACGTTTTAAAAATGCATTGCGTGTCATGATATCACAAAGTCTTGAAACACTTTTTCAGCCTCTTCAGTTGCGAGTGCACTTGACAATTAATACGTTTCTGTATTATTTATTTGCAGCGATTTGGAATCATGTTAGTCTGCTTAAGGGGAGCGCTAATGCTATACTTTTAATGAAAATCTGCGTATGAAGAAAGTTTTAAAAATACATTGCGTGTCATGATATCACAAAACCTTGATACACCTTTTCAGCCTCTTCAGTTGCGGGTGCACTTGACAATTAATACGTTTCTGTATTATTTATTTGCAGCGATTTGGAATCATATTAGTCTGCTTAAAGGGAACGCTAATGCTATAGTTTTAATTAAAATCTGCATACGAAGAAACTGAAATAGCATCCTGATTTCAGATTGTACGAAAAGCAGATATCTAGTGACTTATACATTTGGCTTAGTTATATGACTTGAACGCTTTTTGAATCTGGATCAAGAAACTCGGTCGAGCCTCAAGCCAAGTACGGGCCATTAGGCGTGACAGTCGGTCTACAGAGACTCTTTTACCCGGAGCAACTTCACTATCATAGTCTTTCAATGGGCAGCCCAAATCGACGATTCGACGACTGTAGACAAAGTATTTCTTCATTTCTTTATTGAAGCGAATATTCAACTACGAACATACCACCAGGTTTACGGGCGTTTTATATATACCTGTTTCTACGAGCATCCGTCAAATTGACGGGTAAACGAAAGCACGCATTTTCTTTAAAAACTCAATTTATTCAAATTAAGTCTGAATTAAACAACACTAGGCTTTACGTTTAAATGAATTATTAATAAGTAAGAAGTCCTTTTTTAAAAAATACCACGGAAATGATTGGAATCCTCGTCCTCTCATCCTCGGAGTCGGAACTAGAAAGAATGCGCATCCTTTTCTTGCTACGACACCCTTTCAAGAAGTTTTCCTCTTCACTATCCGAAGATCCTTCTATCTCTCCACTTTCAATGCAAACTTTCACTCTCATCTTCGCCTTACACTCTCTGCAACGAAGCAAATATATATGGATTGTTTATGAAATTAGCTAGTCCGTCAATTTGACGGGTTTCGTAGAGATAGATATACTACATACAGATTTTAATAATTAGAAGACTTAGGAAAAAATAATTGTTTGTACAAATTCTTTGGATGAAATGATTAATTTACGATACAAAAATGGTTATAATTAATGCTACGGTTTTTTCGGTATTTCTTTTCGAAGTTTGAATTCCGTCAAATTGACGGGTCCCGTAAACCTAGTGATACACTCAATCAGGACATGTCAACAATTATGTTGATTCCACATTATTTCCAAGGGCTAAGAAGTCACGAGAGAATTCTTTTGGTGTTATCACGTTCTGAGCGAAGAGTGAAGAAGGCAAGGAGCTTCATAAAGAAAATATTAGATAAGTATGATTTTTATAATGCAACAGAAGCACAATTATTATTGATAGTATTAATTCTTTGTGAGAAACTTGTTTATTACAGATGAAACCGAAATTAGGGTAGAATGTGTCAGAAAATTCGATCGTAGAAGTCATCATGCAGAAAATATTTTAAATAATGCAAATGGTGAGAGCCAGTAGCATTGAAGTATTACAAAATTATGGGGCCAAGAAAGAAGGATGTAGGAACGGTAATGGCCGGGGGAAGTAAACGATTAGGATTGTTAAGAAAGGTAAAGAGCACGAGGGTGGAGAAAAAGACGAAAGATAAAGAATGGAGAGGAACAAAGAAAGGTAGGAAGCATGGTGAAAAAGAGGTAAAAGAATGGGGATGTTTGAGAAAGTAATGTATAAAGAAGAAGAACTGCTCGAAAGAAAAGAGAAGGAGCAGAAGCCTGAGAGAAAAGAAACGATGAAGGTAAGAAAAAAGAATTGAAAAGGAAGAGAAGGAACAGCGGCAAGACTCAAAGAAAAAAAAAAAAGTAAGCTAAGACCAGTATTCAAGTACAAATTGTCAGAGGAAGGAGATTGTAAGATGAAAGTCCCCACCAATCTCTGTAAATCGACAGGGGGATTCTCTTAGAGATTACATTAAAATACTTTATTTTATTTCAATTTTAAAAATGAATGTTGATCACAGTAACTTCCTTGCGGTATTTTTAAGCGAAAATATTTAATATTCATTCTTTCTTCTTCTTTATCTGTAATGCATATTTCGAGTGCACCAAGTAAATTTTACAGCCTTAAACCAAAGGTTAAACATTCTCCCTTTTCTCCTCTATACTACATATAGTACCACCAATCTCATTAAAACGATAATATTTTATTTGATAACAGAAACTTCTGAAATCCCCATCGAAAACACTTTTGTATAAAAAGCACTTGCCGAGTACAAGCGCGCGGCATTTTCTATACATTATGTTTCTAGATTGAAAAAGCATTGAAATCATATTACAAAGCCAAGTCTCTAGTTGCGTACTTCTATTACAATTTGGTACCCCTCCGGTATTTTAATTTCTATATTTACAGAATTTTACAACTTCGCTGTCCTTCTTTTGTACTACTGCTGCTCCTTTACATTTACGTATGATGCATGATGTCGTTTAATAATAAGACGTTAAGTAACCAGAAAACTCGGTAGAGTTTCGCGCCAAAGACATTTAAAAGCATGAGCGAACGGCATCGAATACTTAACGCCAAAATTCGACACCTTCAAACCGATAAATATTTATTTGTCAATTGAGAAAACTTATCATGGAGCCATGTTTGGCGATAGTACGTTCTGCTTTGTTGAGCTTGTAATTTATGCGAACCATCCGGTATATGCCATGCCAATCTGAAAATACTCAAGGTTACGTTTTACTCATTTAGCGCGTTTATAATTGTCCTCTGCTCGCATTTCTTCCGTCGCACCAGCATTCCTTTCAAGTTTCATAGAGTTGCGGCAAGTGGCGCCACGGTAGACTCGTCGTAAGGTTGGAAACTCAGTGAGCGCGATAAGTATCACACAGAGTACGGCGCGTCATTGCGTCGACGATAAAAAACCAATCAGAATTGCCCTTAACCTTGTGCATCATTTCCGTTGCAGTTTCGATCGTTTTTCAACTTGGAGCGGCATATCTGGCGGCACCAGAGGTTCTCTCCAGAATGAGGAACCGATCCTTGGGCAAAAAATGCTCCCGGCTCCTCATCTGGCCCATCCCTGTTCCCCTTTGCTGGTATTCTCGGTAATTTAGAATACTGTTACGTCCCACGTAACGTCACCCCTCCAACTACATATATTAATTAAGTTAAGCGTCGTAATTACTTTTCTCAAATACTATGTTACTAATATCGTGTTATATCGTCCTCGCTCGTCTGTCAATTTTCTACCGAACACGTGTTAGCAACGTGCTCAAAATAGGTAACCGTCACCATGCGAAAGGTGATCAGAACGAGAATTTCTTGTTCTTAATCCTCTAGGACAACGATGGCCCGGGCCAGTGGTAGCCCAACTTAGGGCTTCGAACCTACATTGTGAACACAAGTAAGAAAACTCATAGAAGTGGATAATGTTAAGTTGAGGGCAGTGTCCTCCCTCTACTAAAATTTTGAGACAATGCAGTTTAGGAACAGTATAAAAAGGGACGCACCTATGCACCCTTGTGTTCAGTTTAGTCTAGTTCAGTTTTGCGTTAGTGACAGTTTATCGATAGACGACGAGCGTTTCACAGAGTTTCAGTTTCTTTACAAGTACGAGCGAGGAAGGAAACCAGTCTACTCATTATTCAAGGTACCATATTTTTCTATGTTTTAATAAATTAATCATTCACATTTATACGAACTTTTTCTTTACTTCTCCCTTTTGTAAGGAGAAATAACAACAATATCCAATTCCTACTATTCCTTTGATATAAGAGGGCGCGGGGCTTGGTCTAGCTTCCCCTCTTCATCTAACTCCTATTATCCTCCAATATAAAAGGGAAACCGGATCTTTGCCTGGTTTCCCCTCTAAATTTATCCTCATAGACATTCCCGAAACTAGCGGCGATTACGCCCAGGCGTTGGTACCAGGGGACCCCATAAACTCCAAGCCAATTGTTGTAACCCTAGAGTGAAATAAAATCATCTTTATCTACTTGATAAAAAATAATCAATTCAGTTCTTCCCTCCCAGACGTAACAATACCATCTAATTCCTTCGCGAGACAATTCCACCGAAATTCAATTGGTCGATGGGAGCACTGATGCGAAAATCATCCTCGACACGCGAACTTACCGATAACAAGACCCAAGGGACAAACTTAACATAATAAACTACACTAAACTGGTAACTAACTGCAGGACATAACGAAAACTTAACCTAGTTGATTGACGAGGATATACCCAACTAGCCGACTGTACTCACCATCACCGTCCCGCTTTTACTTGCGAGGGGCAGAATTTCGCCACGTCCCAATAGAATACACTACATCTGTTTGAGTTTATATGATATGGAGCCTTTCAAAACAAAATTAAGTAATTCAAAGCATATACCCTATCATTTTATTTCAATTTAAGTATTATGTAAATTATAAAAAGGAAATGTACACATTACACTGATAAGCAGTATAATCCAAATTGTTTACTACTTTTGCATCCCTCCCTCACCCCTCTCCTACCTCCTCCTGCCAACCATCTCCCCATCTTTCTACCCCTTTCTCCCCTTCTGTCTCTCCCTCTCCCTTTTCTCTCATTCCCTCTCATTTCTATATCTATCCCTACATGTATGATGCACATCTCTGTATTAAATGAACCAATCGGTTTCGTTTATAGCTTAAAAAAGGCAGAAAAATCGTCCACTCTCGATGGCCTCGTTAAAGTTGACTTTACTCATTCAAGAGGTTCAAAAAACAACATTCATTGTCCAATTTGACACGCCAAGCTGAACATTGCAGATAATGACTAGGTCTGAGTTTCGCGCCTCTATATACATATTTGGCGCGAAACTCTACCGAGTTTCTTAATATCAGCTAATTAAGTTTCTCCGGTCAAGTTATTTAATATAAGCAGAGACATTGCGAAGCAGATTTTTACATTATGTGGACGTTTCGTAATAATTTCGAGTTACAATACCAACTATAGTAAGTTGAATTAAACACATTGTCTGTCGAAACAAATTACGAGTACGCTGTCGTAAATCAGCCGTGTATTGTCAGTGACCCACGTGGCACGGAATGTGTAAATAATAGATCTAAAGAAATCTTATCATTATTATTTTTTTAATATTGTAATTTCTTTAATCCTGAAAATTTACGTTATTATAACATGCTCTTTATGCCTACAAATTTGAAACATAGATTTCCGCGACAGTCTCGGCTAAACATAACAGAAACAGAAAACGTTACGGTATCGATTCCTGAGTTTTCGATGAATAAATTTGTCACTCTTCGACGTCGTCATTTCACCACTACAATACTACTGATAATGAGGTTAACGATACAGGTTGTTGATTTTATTTTCAAAATTGGAGTTGCAGCGTTTTAAAGAGTCGAAAATTTAGCAGTTTACTTACTTTCCTCCTCGGAGAGGTCCTCCCCCAAGCATTGTAACACAGCTCGGAGATCTGATGCTGTAATGTATCCTCGATTGTGTTTGTCGAAAACCTGAAACAAGGGTAAAGACAATGGGATTTTAGTTTTCAAAGAGTTAGTAACCTTTTCTCAGGGACCACCATGATTGTCGGTGCCTGCCTTATGTTAATGCCCGCTTTAGAATTTGTTTCACCATTATGCAATCGACAAGGTATATGAGTTAGAAAGCGAATACCCATACCTTGTTTGTTTACTCAATTAAATTTTAATAGGAAAATTATCTGCATTATCCCTTAATAATTTTCATACATCTGTTATACGTTGAATGAGGCGAAGGGCGAACACAAAGGCGGAGAATAGGGGTGTGGGAGGTTATATTAATGGTTATAAATCTTTTTATATGTAGAATTAAAAAAAAAAAGAATATTTTGATTCCTTGGGCAGTGTGTAAGGGTTTCGTAAAAATAAGCGACAATTTTAGGGGAATCGTACTGCTCAGCAAATTCCGAGTAAAACATGTTGCCACGTTACGGCAAGCAGTAAAAACACTCGTGACGTTGCCATGCCACACAATCTAGGTAAACCTCAGTAACATTCACACAATCCAGGAATGTTATCTGAGAGATTGGAGCATGTACATAGGAATAGAGGGACCGGGCGTTTGTCCGCGGGGCTGAAGTCGAGGGGGGAGTAGTCGGCCATATCGGCATATTCAAGTGCTGGATATCACAGAGTAAAACGGAGTACTAATTTAAACGTGATACATTCAAAATGTTCAATTTTGTTGTTCCCTAAAACGATTAATGTTCCGTGTGGTTCATAGATGCAAAGAAAAACCTGGGGAGGCAAAGAAAAGGAAGCAAGATGAACCCATCGTTTCGTTTCTGTGAAACTAGAAAAATTGGTTCTTTTTAAATCTAGTAACGTTATTTTTCATTCCGAAAAAGTAATGATAAAAGAACAATGATTTATGCTAGAATATCTATGAGTAAGTATATATTACCGTTAATTGTAGAGAAAACGATTGCAAATCTAACTTAAACCACAATAGTTACAGCTTTGGGTTTAAATTCCATTGTTCCTTTTTTTCATTTTACTCTCACTGGGAAAAGTAGAAAGACATTCAAATTTCGCGCCACATTTTGGCATGGTAATATGCCCCCCATCTCGTGGCTTCACATTCCGTGTCTTGTAAGTTATCATCTTATGCCCAATCCCCTCTATTCTTATGTCCATGGGTTGGAGTCTCCTAAGATCCTCCCTCTGATCCGGACATCACAACGCCGTCGTTCCTCCTGCTTTCGGCTTATGGTCGCCAGAGTACCGAAACGCACAACTGTTACTTGTGATATAGCCTACTCTTCAGAGAGATCCAAGTGCTGGGCAGAGCTTCGGCATTTCTGCTGGACATTAAACTTTTTCACTCTGCCAGTGCGACAGGTACCCCGTCTCTGAAATGTTGGCCAGGAGGAGGCCAAAGGCCCTACGCCTACACATCGTGCGCTTCCTGGCGTAATGATGGCAGAGCTTCGGCATTTCTGCTGGACTAACGGACATTAAACTTTTTAACTCTGCCAGGGCGACAGATGTCCTGTCTCTGAAATGTTGGCCAGGAGCAGGCCAAAGGCTCTACGTGTACCCGTCGTGCGCTTCCTGGCGTAATGATGGCGCTCATTCTGCCAGGTGGCGCAGCAGTTCGTGTCTTTTCTTGATGTTTTGGCACGGCCGACATGTAGTGCTTCCTGGTGGTCTCTTTAGGATTCCCTCCTTACCATGTCATGTCATAGTGGTTCTGAATTCGATACTCCCCTTCCGCTTTCCGCTGAGACTTAAATTAAATTAATGTGTCTCGCTGTTTTGGGGGAGTAGGAGTAATTACGTAACAGTGGACACACTTCCATCGACTATCTCGAACTCCAAAACCTCAAGAAACCCCAAGATGGTCGACTTATTGGAACGTTATGTGATTTTGGAGCAATTTCTAATAATTATTGTAAATTTGTTCAATCACTGTATATAAAATTAAGCCGCTAAATTGTCTAATATTGTGACGATGCAACCGGCAACTAAATTTCCTCTCCGAGACCTCGCGTTACCGTCGGTTTAGCATGGACGCGCAAAAGACACTTTCTTTCCCTTTATCCCATTTGAATGCAAGTTTGTCGATAACGAGAGTGTTCTAGATCGTTGTACAATTGTCTTGACACTTTCGTTTCTCATGCAGAGCCTTCAATAATTATATCGATCGAATATGCAAGCTCGACGCCACTCTGGCTCTAGTCTAGGCTGAGTCAAATTTTCTTTTCGAAAATCCAAATTTTAAAAGCGAGATAATTCTTAAGTACACAGGAGTCATGTGTCAAAGTTTCAATGAGTTCAAAGTTTCAAATAGTTCGGTCAAATATCCTTAAAAAAAGTGTCTTATAGGATTCGACTAAATTAAGAGGGGTTTCATTACATCTTAAAAGGATCTTATGTCAAACCACAATTAAATGATCCCGATTGGGCGAACCAACCGCAGCCTTGACTCCCGCGAATCAAAAGGCGATAAATTACGAATTCGATCAGGGGCGCCCATCGTGTCCAATAGCACGTCATAGAACGCGGTCCAGAGTGGAAACGCATCAATATAGTAATAGAGACCGTGGATTCTACGGGTATAAAAGGCACGGATTTCCTTCGATCGGGGCTTCTCTGATCGTTCTCTTCCGATCGAAGAGCCCTGGATCTGGTAGCATCGCGCTGCTCCTCCAAACAAACCTTTACGCGATATCCTTGCGTGGCCCGACGGCATAGCGTCGTCCCTCTTATTCCGGGTGCTCTTTCAAGTAAGAATATCTTGGCCCACAATTACCAGGTAGATCCGGGCACCCAAATTCGCCGACATAGCGTCCGATCGGGACACCCCGAGTCGCCTGCAAAAGAAGACAAATCGACGGATTCCACTTCTGAGAATCGACGTCACTTTTCACGCGAATATGTAGTAACGGAAAGTAGTCCTAAGTTATTTTCAGGTAGTTTTAAGGAAAGCTTTGAAGGGGTCTACCAGGATGCGCCTGGCAAACCATAAAACAATAAAAGAGAAAGTTCCTTCGAAGGCTACGTCGGGAAACGTGCGATCCACGTGTTCCGAAATAAAAGGGACATGGAGGTCCAAAGCCGTCCCGAAGCGAGCAGGGACGGCAGTCCGAAACCGACGACGACGACGACAACGACGATAACGAAGGGCGCAAGCCACGTCACAAGTTCACCCTATTTTTAATAAACTTTAGTTTATCTTTTGTTACCCGAAGTCTCTCTCTTTCTCTCCGATTCCTATATCCCTACAAATACAACGGCAAGACTCGATCTCTCCAGGAGGCCTGACGGTGTCGCCGAGGTTTTGCCAAATGTAGTCTATGGCACAGGTATTGATTAATGAAGCCTACTAAGGCTGGACGTACAATAATGGCACAACTTTGGTAGCATCCCCGATAAACCCCGGACTAAGCTCGACCCAATCATTGAAATTTCCAAATGAACATGGCGTTGAAAAATTCCCGGTCCAAGACTAGTTCAAACCCCCTACCGTCATTGGCGTATTCCAATTCTTAATAGTGTACCGTCCAGAGTCGAAATTTTAGCTCTCTTTTGAGCCTGCATAATGTAAGTAAGACCTCCTTTCGGTCCTGCTTCACTTTTTTCAATCCAGAATTCAACTTTGTTCATCCTGCTTACTTGGATGAAGTCTTATTTTATGCTTCCAAATAGAAAAATTGGAAATATTTTCTACCTTTATGCCCGGTTCTCTCAACCTCGGTTAAATCATTGATTGTCCAACCGTAGGTTAAAGTTAACGTACACGTAAATCATGGGTTTAAAATGTAAATGTTCCACCACATTTATTTAGAGCGGGATTAACTAATCGTATACGTCGTTCGAAGTAAGTTGAATTGTCTGCGAACGGGTTCGCGTGATTAGCTGATATTCTGATCGACTAAAAAGCAAGATAGATGCACCCTTGTCGAGACACGAAGTCCCATTAGCTTCATGGAAAATGTCATCTAACACATGCTAGCCTCAAGAAGTAAAGTTCTTTGGTTAAGTATTCGTATAAAATATTTTCAAGCGTACTTCGATCATTAAGAAATTGTAAATAAAATCCAAAACGTCTTAATCCGTTTCGTCATAAGAAGATGATAACCCATACTCCATATAATCCATATTTCCTTACGTTTGTGCAGTTTTTAGATTGAAGTTCGATTAACCGAAGCTAAACGGTCCAATTTGGCTCGTTGATCTAATCGGCTGTTAATGGAAATGAACCTGCCCTAAAAATGTAGTGGAACGACACCTCTTTGTACCCGAGGATCAGCAATTTGACCGAGGTTGGTGGAACCGGACATTAACGGCTCAAGTAGGACTAAAACATATGAAAATATATTGCGCCAAAACCCATTTAAGACCTGCAATTAGATTTCCTAAACAGGATTAAAATTTCGACTCGAGATGTCGAGAGAAAACCGTAGGCCATCTCTGCTTCCAGACTGCGACCAAGATTTGCATCCGAAAAAACGTGAATTCAGATGTTAATCTTTGTCACAAGCTCAAACCGGAGTTGACCCACAGTTTTGTCGAGACATGACAAAAATTAAGAATTAGAATAGCGGTACTAGGTTGAACCAATTTTGGGCCGGGAATCTTCCAATGCCAGGTTCATTCAAAAATTTGAATGATTGGGCTGACCTTGACCTGAGGTTTTACCAAGGACGTTACCAAAGTTGCGCCATTATTGTACGTCCAACCTTTGTAGTCAATATTGATCCATACCTATGCCACGGGCTAAATCTTGACGGAACCTTGGCGATTATTACCTGGACACTTACCCCGGATAAGTGCGTACAGTAATCCACAATACGGGTTAAATATTCGCATTCCGACCGAATAGTGTATTTCTTATTTTACAAGAAGCTTTAAATACTCCGTTTGCTTTATTACACATCATTTAAATGTCTCTTAAGGTGAAGTGAAACCCCCTTCAAATCAGTTGATTCGAATACAACACTTTTTTTTAAGGATAAAGGACCAAACTGTCCGAAACTTTGACACGTCACTCCTGATCATCTAAGAATTGTCCTGACACATTGAAAATTTGGATTTTTCAACAACATTTTTTAACTCAGCCCAGACAAGAACCAAAATGGCGTCGAGCTCTCATATTTCGATCAATATACAATTATCGAAGGCTCTGATATGAGAAACGAAAGGGTCAGGACAATTTTACGAGAATTTAGAACACTCTGGTAATCGATAAACTCGCATTTGAACGGGATAAAGGCAAAAAAAGTGTTGTATGCGCTTCTATGCTAAAACAATGGGAATACGAGGTCTTGGAGTAAAAATTTAATTGACCTAAAAATCACAGATGGCGCAGGGGGTCCCTCTGCAGGTCAATTAGGGCCCCAGAAAGCATGAATCCAGAGGATTTCTGGACTTTTACTTCGATTTCTTTATAATTATTGTACGAAAACGACAGGCGGGGTATGCCATTTGGTACAATACCCAATATAATTCGACCCAGCTGTCAATATAAAATCGAACGTCGGCAACGTAGGCATTTAGAAAAATCTTCTTTATCGACGTCGATCAAGTTCCTCGACGTGTTTCACTTCACCTTAAGTACACGATATAAAGTGCTCCGTTTTAGTTTAAGTATTTTATTATTTTAAGTTTACTAAAATTTCAAAAATAAGACTGCGCATCTTTCATCCGAATAACTCTACGCTTTGGGAAGATAATGAATTTATTTCATATTACGTTTCTTGTTGCACTCAAGGTAAACATAAATTGCTTATATGCAAATTTTGCAGAAAAGATAATACCCCTTTCTGTCAAGTCTGTTATTAGTAGTTTCCGTATTAACCGTCAGTAGACAACGCTTAGGAAATTGGAGGTTGTACGTTGAATGAAAAGTACATGACAAATAGAATTTTATGAAATTGAGTACGACGAAACGTAAGAGGTCAAGGTGAAATAGAAACAAAAACATGAAACAATATATGAAAAATGACACAGTGAATTTGTACAATGTGTATTTACTACAACGGTCTCCTGAAAGAAATTATTAAATGATTTATTATGACAATTTATTACTTTTATTCGTTGAAAAGTACAATCCTGTAAATTTAAATCGCATTTTTATGAATCAATGTCGTAATTATAAGTTTAAAAAGTATGACATATAGGTATAAGGATTAAGCATGTTTGCGTAGTTCCATTCATTTTCATTAAGAAAATAATGTTACCTTCAGCTGATTTTTTATGTTTACTGAACTAATTAAATTATCACACGTTTTTGACATTGACTGATGGTATCATTACTGCTTTGCTGGGTCGACGTAGAATATTCTAAGTGGTACATTTGAAATGATATGCTGACGCTATTAAGGTGATGTAAAAGTGGCGTCGAAGAGGTTTCGCTTGAAAACAAATTTATTTCGAACTTGGTGTACCGAATCGTTTCAAACTGTACAATATGAATATGGAGTTTATTAGAAAAGTCCTGACACTCATGAATTTCAGTTTTCGTTTAAATTTGTTGGTAAATGTTTTCGAAATTTTGTATAAAAAAGAAATTTCATGGGTGTTAAGACCTTACTTCTAACCTTAATATTTACATCGTAGAGATTAAAACGGTTCGGTACACTTACTTTGGATAAAAGTTTAATGAACGATTTGATTGACTCCTCAAATGCCAATTTCACATCCCGTTAAGGTGATATAAAAGTGGAGTCTGGGGGCGTTCCTAAAACTTTTCTCCGGACTGGATGTGCCGAATCGTTTGAAATTTTATCGCGTAAATATGGAGGTCGTAAAAAAGGCCCTGACACCCATGACATTTTATTTTTAAAATTCATCTATGAACAGTTTGTTAACTTTTTATTAAAAAAATGGAATTTCACAAGTGCCAGCACCTTTTTTAGGGCCTCCATACTCATGTGGTAATATTTCAAACAATGTGGTAAACCTAGTTCGCCCAAAGTTTCTAAAAACCCTACGGATATCACATTTCTATCACCACAAGGAATCAGGTCGGTAACATCGGCGCTTAATTGGTTGGCATAAATTTACAATGTACTACTTTAAAATTTAAATGAGAAATAATTGGAAGATACAAGTCGAATTGCTCCCTTCTCCTCGTGTTCCGATATACCCTTTAAACACCATTCCATCTTCCTCTTTTTAAATGTGAGATCTTCCATTCCTTCCCTCTATCCCTTTAAACGACAACTTTTTTCTCCAGAATTGTCCTCTTCTGCTTCGTTTCTGCTACTGGCTTTTTCTACCCGGCTTTGCCCGAGTTAATTTCTTTACTCGTTCATAAGACTTGCTTCTTGTCTCACTTCACTATTTCCTTCATTACTCAGGCGCTTTTTGTAACGTCGCAATAACATGTAGCCTAGAACATTCTTAGGTTTTTTCTCTAGATATTCTTGAAACCTACAAAAAAAAGCGGTTCAGTATTTTCCGAGATCATCGCGTACAGACCGTCAGATGGACACTGCCTTATATATATTAGGATTCCAACCATCGCCATACATTCTTCCCCTTCCACGCTTTTGTCTACCCTTCTTACAGATCCTATAGCCAACGTTTCTCCTACCTCCTATAGCATCTCTTTTACCGCTTTCATACTCGTCTTCTATTCATTCCTTCAATCCTTCAGTAATATATTCGTTTTCCTCTCATTTCTCCTTTCCTCTTCCTCCCTATCCTCAATATCTCTCACCATTTTCTTCAATTCATTAAACTACTGTTTCTTTTACCTTTGATTCCTTGACTTTTTCTTTCTCCTCTCCATACTTTTCCATCTCTTCTACAATCTTTGTTAGATATTCCTTTCTTTTCCATATTTTTTCTTGTTTCTCCCTCCACTCCTCATCCCTTCTCCTTATCACCCCCTTTAATCTTTCTACCTCTCTTCTCCATACACTTACTTCCATCTTCCTCAACTCCTGCACACCTTTTTCTGATTGCTTTAACGCCTTCCGCATCTCTTTTAAACCCTCTACAATTTTGTTTCTTTCCCCTCAATCTGCTTGGTCCCTGTCCGTTTCGTCTTCCACTTCCTTTCCCATTTCCTTTACCGATCCTTGTTCCAGTGACCTCAGGACCTTCCTACTTTTAGCGAAGCCCAACATTTGTCTCTCGCCTCCTCCGCATCGGTCTTCCTTTTGCTTTTTCATTCCTCCCACGAACCCATACTATCACTTCTTTCTCTTCCCAACGGTTACGTATTCATGGGCCTTTCTGTCTCCATCTCTTTTACCCGCATTCATTATTTCCCCAGACAGCACATCTACCGTAAAGATAACGAAACCCCGGTAACGCACCCCGCTGAACGTGGAATATTCGTAAATTAACCGTATATAAATGTTTATTGAACGTACGTAAGATATATATATATTGTGACGTAGCAAAATTCTTTGCTCGTCGCCAGGAATTTTTGATACCGGAGAGGGGAGGAGTCCCTCTGGCAATCACTAGCATAAGTATTATTGTTTTCTTAATAATGTAAAACTTGCAATAGGTTTCACGGTGCGCCTGGCGCGCCGTGCGCGCGGAAAGAACTTTCACAGGCTCACGGACAGCGCGCGGGGCCTCGAATTCGGAGGTCCTGCTGCCATCAGTCGGCGGCCGCCCTAATTAGGCGGCCTAGTGACCTATTTAAACTAGGCGAGATGACAGGTCGGGGCCCGGTAAGAAGTTCCGCTACGCCCATCAGGAGGACACTGAAGCCGGAATGTAGGATCTTCCGGAGCATCCGGCATTGCCAGAGGGATCGTCGTCGTAGCCACACTCCCGTCGTCCCGTCCCGTCCCGTCAGCGCTTACCGCTCGGCGGAGAGTCCCGAAGGGCGCCGTGCCACCGCTCCCGAAAGGCGCCATCCCGATACGTCGAGGCGAAGCCGTTGAACCAGGAGTGTACCGGCCTGAACGGACTTCGTATCGGTGAGCCCGAGCCTGCCCAGGGAGCTTCTTTGACTGCCATATCGTCCTAACCGTGAGCCGATACCGCGCCGCGATCGCCGCCATTTCATGTCCAACCGGCCGATTTCGAACTCCATCCCGGTTGTTCTTGCGCGCGCCTCCCGAACGTCTTTGGGAGGTCGTTCGCCTCCTTAGCATTATTATTTCCGAGCCGCGGAAAGCGCGTCCGTTTTTAATGTTATATGCCGACGGGCGGAGACTCCCACCCGCTCAATTGTATCGCGCCCCTTACCGCATTCTATTGTACCCTACGTTAAAAGTCACGGATTCTTTTTCTGGCTGCTAGTGAGCAGGTCGGGGTGGGTGGGAGGTGTAGGGCCGGGTCGCGAGCCGGTGCCGAATCCCTTTTGCGCATTTATCGAAGGCACCGGGCTCTTATCGAGGTCCCAGGGGCAAGTCTAAGGTCCGTCCTCTAGGGTGTTGTACCCTGTATGAACTTCCACCGGGAAGTTCGGTTCTGTGATCGCGCGCCCTAATTTTGTTCATTGGTCCCGTTAAGTTTCGATCTCCCGTTTTAGTTTTCCCGTGGCGACTCGGCGTAGAGTTCCACCGATATTGTAACGCGCTACCGCGGAGGGCTTAAAGGTGAAATAACTCTCCCGAAGGAAGGGTCTATCGCAACCTCGTTTTGGTTAATCTGCCTTGTCCCGGTTCGCGAATTCCGAGCCTACTTCTCCTCGCTCGCGTTCCCGTTCGTACGAACCCCCCAGCTCTGCCGTGCCGCGAAGGGCCTAAGGCCCTAGCGGGGCTGGGTAGCCGGTCGGATACGCCCGGGGTAGGCCCTGTCGTCGGGCCAAGTCGGCGTGCTTGCGCTACCGGGTACCGGGATCCCGAGGTGCACTTGCGCACCTGGCGCCCTAAATAAATCGGGCTCCCGGAAGGGCCGAGGATCGGGCTCGACCCCTGTATCGTTTCGATATCTCTGGGCGTATGACGGTTTGCCGACTAGGTCCTGCTAGCACCTGCTAGCACCTACTTGCGGCCACTCAATGGAACTCAAGAGGAATGCGACCGCGACGTAAGGAATGCGGGCAGAAGCATGGACATAGGATATATGGATCCCGAATGCCGATTCGATTCTGACAGCAAAACATTGAGAGACAGAAAACAAGGGCAATTTCTCTCTCCTTCCCACAGATTATACAAAACAGTTACGTAGCGTTATATGGCGACAAGTTATCTGACAGGAAGAGAGAAAGGAAGAAAGGATCGTCCCTTGTTCACCCCATAAACATCTAGGATGGACTGAGCATCTAATTTGCCACTGTGTCCGCGTAACGTAAAGACAGAAACATGTTAGTGCCATTCCCTTTCTCTGTCTACTCATTTCTGATTGGTCAGAACTGATGAGGTGACCAATCAGAAAAGAGGAGAGAAAGAGAGTGGCATTGACATGTTTCGATCTCTTTCTATTACGCGGATAAAGTGGCACATTAGACGCTCAGTCCATACCACATGTCTATGGTTCGCCCCCTCGTAATTTTATCGCAGCCACAGGAGTATCAAAGGAGTGATCACGCGTTCAGGGTTCGTATATCCTACGTTCATAGGCATAAAACGACGGTGAAACCCATCGAATGAGTAAAACGTGACCCTGAATATTTTCAGAATAGCGTAGCCGCGCGCGCATACTTTTTAATGTATTTGGCGCGAACTCTATCAACTGATTTCGTCCTCCTTGGTAAGAGAACTTTCATACTGTTTTTGCCATCCGACATTCGACCCCACCCCTCACGGAAGAAATACGAACCGTGGCCTTCTCAGTTCTTAAGTAATTGGATTTCTGTTGGTTTTGAAGTTTTCAAGATCGCTAAAGCCGAATCTGACAATAGAATTTTAAACGTCGATCCACTATGATGGACCATAATTGCACAATGATTGAATTTTTATAAAAAAAAAGGATTTCTTTAAATTCCTAGAATCGCTGAATCCAAATATAACAACGGAATTTCAAATCTCAAAATGGCGGATCGCATATGATGAATAATATAATATCAAAATGATTGGATTATCAGGAAACTCGGTACAGTTTCGAGCCAATCACATTTTTGAGCGAGAAACTCACAACGTCGTGTGCTGAGAGAAACGCGCGCTTGAGCTTGAACGAGACCCTACATCAGAAAACTCAGTAGAGTTTCGAGCCAATCACATTTTCTAGCGAGAAACTCACAGCGTCGTGTGCTGAGAGAAACGCGCCCCGCGTGCTTGAGCTCGAGCGAGACGCTACAGATTTCTGTACGCAAAGGATCCAGATTTCAGGAGTGGAGGAAATGGGAATCTGCCCTCTCCGTTACAACAAAAGAAGAAATGAACGTCTGGTGAGCTGAAAAAAACAAGCAAAAATCAGGAATTTTTTAAAATTTACCCCGCTCTGATCGCTAGTACCTACGTGAAGATATAGTATCTTAAAGTTTTTCAGCACTCTCAGAATCGTGGTTCTGTTATCATCATCGTCGCCGCCCCGGTCACAGGCTACTTTTTTGCTCAGACACGATAGGTGGACTCTCATATAGTTTTTCGGCAGCCAACATGCGACACCGCCTCGCGCGGAACGAAAAGGAACTATACCCATTTAGATCGTCCTCGATCGATCCAATACCGTAGCGTCAATTTATAATTAGATATACAGTAAATAATAAATAATTTCTACTTCGCTAACGGTGAGAGCGTACCTGGGCTCGAACCGCGCGACCCTTCGCGACGACATAACCTCTCCACCAAGGGTAGAGGACCGCCATAGAACCCCCCGTGGTCAAGGCTCTCGTTTTCCTTTTTCCGAGGTTTTATAGGTCTCTTCTTTAAGGGCGCCTATCTGTCGCTCTCGACTCACATGGAAACCATCGAGTCGCAGACTTTTCCAAACCTTCCGAGGAGAACAATTTATTTCTTTAGCGCTTAAGCCTCGCTTTCTTAATTTCTGCACGTACTTGATGAGTGGTAATTTGTCACCGTATTTCTCTGGTCCTTTTCCGAATTCCTTCTCAGAAGTACTTCTCTAGGAGTCTATCTTGCAGTCCCCACCTGCACCTCCGTGACTGCAATGACTTCCCTTTCTACGTTCGTTTGCAACCAATCGGCTGCATTGCAAAATGCAGCCCGGTTTTTTCTCTCAGTCTATCCTCGGAGAAATTCCGCCCTTTCAAAACTTTCTCCGAGGTCTCGATACCCTGAGATTTTCATCGCCAAGACAGAATTTGTTCATCCTCCAAGAAAAGCACGTTCTCCGGCACCAACGCGACTAGCCATTAATTCAAACGCGAACTCTTTCGCTCGGTTCGTCACATACAAACATTGTCGCGCAGTTCGCTGTTCCATATACGCAAAATAAACGTTCATCATCACACGAAATACTTGCGTGAGTTTCTGTTAAAGTTAGCGCGAGATCCGTCGCATTGTAGTGCACGGAACGCCCATTCCAGCTTTAAAATGATAGGATTTTTATAGAAAAAGGGTTTCTTGATGTTTTTGAGATCGCTGAAGTCAAGTCAGATAATATAATTTCAAAATTCAAAACATGGCGAACACGAAATTACAAAATGGTAACAGAGAAACAATGAGAAGGGCCCAGGATCAACCCCAGGAAGCTTCCCCCTCTTCTCCAGAAAGGGTTACATTTATCCCCCCGAAGCGCCTTGAAGCTATCAGGGTGCTCGTCGAAGCTTCCGCTCCAAGGTCCGCTCTTCGACCCGTCCCTCACCGCCTCACGAGTGTCAAAATCCGCACCCCCAATTGGGAACTTATCCTAATTGATATTCCCGATATTGACATTGATATTGACGACGACATCGCCCAGGCGTTTGCACCAGGGGACCCCAGCCAGTAATTATAACTGTCGAATAAAATAAAGCCACGTTTATCAATTTCGCAAGGATAACTTAATTCTTCCCGTTCAGACGTAGCAACACCAAAATGATCATATGCTAGGCGTATACTTCGGATGCTCGGCACATAAAATATTGTTTTTTAATTTAGTATTCCAGATCCCATGGTAATTTGCCATGAAACTGGGGGGACTTGACGATATCTGATGTTGATTATTATTCTCCGCTTTTCCTTCCGACGATTATTTATCGAGGAATTAACAATTAAAGTGCTCAATTTCGGCTGCCACGCATGACTCGACACTTACCTTTTTTCTTTGATTTTTATCTTATTCTGAGTTTATCACTAAATTAATTATTTTGAAATAATCACGTTAATTTAAGTAATAAACTTTTTATAATCCAGAAGTGGTACCAAAATACGAATGAATACATTTTATTCGATGAAATAATAAGTTTATTAATTAAGTAAACTAAATGATTTAATTGAATCACTGTTCAGAAAATAGTTCTTTTTAATAACTGAAAGAGCTCCAATAAATCAGTGAATAAAAAAATTGTGATTAACTCGAACAATATTTTCCTAGTAAATGAGAGGGAATTAATTATTTTATTTCAATGATTTAATCTATTACTAACTCATTAATTAGAAATTACATACGACTTCAAGGTTATTCAAATTTTGTTATTTAAACAGTCCCTATTTTTAAAAATTAATGTAATAACGCGATCCAAGAATAGAAAAATGTAAAAAAAATAAAAAATGAATGCCTAGGTAATTTTTAATTAGAGACGCACGCTGAATACAAGAAGATACGAATGAGTAGGTAATGCATTGCTTGAGTAAATACAGTGCTAGATCTGATTGTACATGATTACATACACTGCCGGTAAAAAGTTTGTAGAACCCTACAAGTTTTTTGGTGCATGTAGTTTATTAAGAGGCAAGTTGTAGGGTGATACAGTAGCAGAATATGATAGGGTAAGATAGGGTAATAGGATAGTAGAGTAAAGGGGTTACAGGAGGGCAATGGAGTAGTAGGAATAGCAGATAGAACGCTGTATGATGCTCCAAACTTTTACTCTTCAACCTTTTTACAGTGCATGATATTACATTTGAGTATATATAATCTACATGCATTCCATATATGATCATCGTATCTCAATCATATACAATTCTAGCTAACTGTATACGGTAGAGTACATGGCTCTATAGAAGTACATACGGTTATAAATCATTATTTTTTCTCGGGCTACGTGCGATAATTATTAGTGGATTCATATAGTACTTAAACCAGCATTAAGGTGAAGTGAAACACGTCGAGGAATTTGATCAACGTCGAGAAAGAAGATTTTCTAAATGCCTACGTTGCCGACGTTCGTTTTTATATCGACAACTGTGTCGAATTATATTGGATATTGTACCAAATGGCATACTCCATCTATCGTTTTCGTACAATAAATATCAAGAAATCAAAGTAAAACTCCAGAAATCCTCTGGATTCGTGCCTTCTGGGGCCCTAATTGACTACAGAGGGACCCCCTGCGCCATCTGTGATTTCCAGGTCAATTAAATTTTCACTCCGAGATCTCGTATTACCATCGTTTTAGCATAGAATCGCATACAACACTTTTTTTGCCTTTATCCCGTTCAAATGCGAGTTTATCGATTACCAGAGTCTTCTAAATTGTCGTAAAATTGTCCTGACCATTTCGTTTCTCATATCGGAGCCTTCGATAATTGTATATCGATCGACATATGAGAGCTCGACGCCATTTTGGTTCTGGTCTGGGCTAAGTTAACAAATTTTTTCAAAAACTCCAAATTTTCAATGTGTCAGGACAATTCTTAGATGATCAGGAATGATGTGTCAAAGTTTCGGACAGTTTTGTCTAATACCCTTAAAAAAAAGTGTTGTCTTCGAATCGACTGATTTGAAGGGAGTTTCACTTCACCTTAACTTGTTGGAATTCAGTTATCCGTTTAAAGCATCATTTCATTATTTACATTCATCAAGCCGATAATATGAAACCGTTGCGAAACATCCATCTGTGCATATACATTGAAACACTGCACAGCGGACGCAGAATACCGTGAAAGTCTCGCCTTTAAAATAATATCTGGAGTCTATACTCTCATTACTTTACCGGAAACACCTCGTAGAAGGAACTCGAGAAGAGGTGCCCAAAGGTCATAGATGGTCGGCCTTAAGTTTGGCATGGGCGACGTCGACTCACATGGAATCTCAAGGGTCACCGTTCCGATTACGTGGTTTCCGGATTGTGTAAGAATTCCCTCAAGTCGTCTACCCCGTTTCAAGATTCCCGTTGTCACTTCTGCCAATGCAAACACTTCGGCAAAGTGTACACGAAGGAAGTCTCAAAGTATCCCGGGGCTTCGGGGTCTCTCCGTAAGTGTACTTAAAGCTGAGAAGGAACCTCTACTGGGACGCGTCGGGAAAATGGACTCCTAAACTTGTAAGAAGCGACGCGTTACCTTCTTCTGAATAATTTAAGGCTGCAGAGTAAAACCTTCATCGATTATTCGTGGAATTCGACGGCTATATAGGTAGAAGAAGGATATTTCGTAACGTGTGCACGGCAGATGCTGTTAACGATACCTTGGTTTTATTCGAGCGGCTATTTACCCGGAAATCGGACAAAATGTTTTCAATCTCTGAGATCTGATTGCGAATGATTTCATACGACAAACGGCAATGCTTTGCAGTAATAAGTGATTTCCTCCATTAAAATTTGCAGTATTAAGGTGAAGTGAAACACGTCGAGGAACTTGATCGACGTCGATAAGGAAGATTTTTCGAAATACCTACGTTGCCGACGTTCGTTTTTATATTGACTGCTATGTCGAATTATATTGGGTATTGTATCAAATGGCATACTCCACCTGTTGTTTTCGTACAATAATTATGACGAAATCGAAGTAAAACTCCAGAAATCCTCTGGATTCGTGCTTTCTGGGGCCCTAATTAACTCCAGAGGGACCCCCTGCGCCATCTGTGATTTGCAGTTTTATGGAGGAATATAATTTAAAAATTAAAGCTTTACGTTTTTCTACGAAGATAAACTCAATTTCCGATCCGAAAGAATCGCTATAATTTGCTATTTTAAGGTTAAGTGAAACACCCTTCAAATCAGTCGATTCGAATACAACACTTTTTTTTAAGGGTATTAGATTAAACTGTCCGAAACTTTGACACGTCACTTCTGATCATCTAAGAATTGTCCTGGCACGTTCATTATTTGGATATTTTAATAAAATTTTTTAACTCAGCCCAGACCGGAACCAAAATGGCGTCGAGCTCTCATATTTCGATCAATGTACAATTATCGAAGGTTTTGATATGAGATTCGAAAGGGTCAGGACAATTTTACGACAATTTAGAACACTCTGGTAATCGATAAACTCGCATTTCAACGGGATAAGGGCAAAAAAGTGTTGTATACGTTTTTATGCCAAAACGATGGTAATACGAGGTCTCGGAGTGAAAATTTAATTGACCTGGAAATCACAGATGGCGCAGAGGGTCCCTCCGCAGTCAATTAGGACCCAGAAGGCATGAATCCAGAGGATTTCTGGAGTTTTACTTAGATTTCTTTATAATTATTGTACGAAAACGACACATGGAGTTTGCCATTTAGTACAATACCCAATATAATTCGACATGGCTGTCGATATAAAAACGAACGTCGGCAACGTAGGCATTTAGAAAAATCTTCTTTATCGTCGTTGATGAAGTTCCTCGACGTGTTTCACTTCCCCTTAATTTGTTTAGTAATTCAAATTTATGTAGTTCTTATCATGCTATTGGTACTGTCACGACCCGGCGATGTTTAGTATAGAAGAACAGGGATTCGCACCGGTAAAGCAGCGAAGTGCACCTTTCCAACACTTGCTTTATTTCGATTTGCCGCGAATACAGTTTTTACTTAAGTCGGTCGGCGCTTCCGGAGGTGAAATTGTTCTCGGAGGTGTTTCACAGATGAAAGATGGTTTACGAATGATGCTCTCTAATTTGCTCCGTGCAATTCGCGAGGTGGTGGGTCTGTTCCCTCCCAGTCTCTACCTCTTCGGAGGAGGTCTTCTTGGGAAACGCTGAAGTGAAATTTCGGCGTTGTCACCCGAACACTGTGAGACTTGGTTCCGAGCCATGTTACCCTACTCGGTGTAAAATGACAGTGCCTACGTACAATGATAACGCGCAGTGGAAATTGAAAACGTGGGAAAGAGCTCCATGGAAAATACGTATTTCCCTTGCTTGATTCCCAAGCTTACAATTTAAAGGAGGGAAGAAAAAATAATCGAAGCGGCGGGCGCATGTTCGTGACAGTACACTGACTGTGAGAGAAATTTGTGATGTTAAAATAACATTGCGTCCATAGTCGGCAATTGCAGGCGACATTTACTGTATTTTTAGTAATAACCACAAAGTTATTGGTTACGATTGCAAGGATTCATAGTACGGGGAACCGAAATAACCGAGAATATAGTAATTGATCCTGGAATATTCGCTGTTCGTCGAAATATGATAAAAAAGTGTGCGTAACCAAAATATATTTACTGTTACGAAGAAATTTGGTAAAATATGACTGTGTTGTAAACTTATTGTCATTTTCATGATAATGAAACAACCTTCTCAATTAGTTTTCACGAGACGGATAGATGGCACTGGCCTGGCTTTTTCGCAAGTACTCCAGGTAGCAGGTCGTTCGTAAATAAGACCCGTTACAGGTCATTACGTTTAAGTCGTAATGCCATTTCTCTCCACTGTTTCAAATGCCCGCAGCCCAGGTATACATCAAGAGGCAACCGTTCCGCCCTGGGAAATGGGTGCTAGGATGGAGAGGTTACCGAAAACTAACCTCTGAAGTCGACGAAACAGCATCGAATATAAGTCGACGAAAAGATGTCTCAATTTTCATATCTTTTAATCATGACTAACAGATGACGAACCTTCTAGCCTTAACTAAAAGATGCCAAAATCCGGTGCACAAGACATCTTTCCGTCTTCTTTCTGTTGACTATATGCTATTGCCAAAAGATGACATTTTAGAAAATTCGTCATCTCTTAAAGATCTTTTAGTTGTTGCACTGTGTAGGTATTTTCTTGATTTCAGAAAATATTCAAACTGGTCATATAAAGTTGAACACTACGAAGAAAAAGTTAATTCATATTAAGATTACCTAAATTGGACCATTTATTTAAAAACATGTTTTCGCCACATTAATTGTCGACGGTTGTAATTTATAGTTTTATTTGCGAGTCAAATAATGCAACGTAACGTAAAATTCAATTGAAATTGTAAAAAACTAAAAAAATATAAACGTTGATAATGGTCAAGTAGAGATATATTATACGTTTACTAAACGTATTTAATTGGTGCAAATTTTAATGTTCTAGTAACATGTTTAATACGTATAATGTACATCTAAAATCCAATAGAATATTTTTGACATTCCGTGAACATATATTATACGCATATTTTTAACTCTAATATACTGAAACATCCCGTAGCCATTAAAACATTCTATATACGTATAATAGAGCTTTTGTTCCGTGTAGGTAGTGAATTCGTTTCAAATTAAAAAAGGAGGAAGGTATTTATCACATATTTAGGTAATTAAAAGTAAAGTTAAGTAAAGAAATTAAGGCAGATGAATAGGAAAATGGTATTTATAACATACATCTTGCTAAGAAAATTCGAAGAAAATTAATAAATGACAATAAATAGAATTACGATTAAATTAAAATTATTGGATCCACAATTGTAACCCACATAGTTATATTCGTATATCGTAATTACTCGGCTACCGCGATACAATTAATTAACGAACATGTACCTTAACAGAATATGATATTAAAATCAGTGAGCAATGGATATCATAACGGTTGGCGCCATAACGTTGTGTTGCCCCGTCGGGAAGAATCCGAATTTTTGTATTGTTGGATTCGCTCATCTCGAACAACATGTGTATGTATGCGTGTATGTGAAATTGGATCAAAAGCTTATTGGACCAAGGGGCCAATGTTATAGGTTCGTTTTTCAAACTCAGGAGCAACCGACCCTGATCGTGCAGGAATTATGCAGCGTTTTAGCACTAGATTTATCAAACTTGTCAATTCGATGGGTATTATAAGGTAAACTAGCTTAAGTAATAGCTGTCTATAGATCTGGTGTTAATAAAGTCAACCTTTCACAAGTCCTCTCGATTCCAACATTTTTACTTCATTATTTAGACACCGAAAACCCTGCAGGGTCCAAAGTAACAATTACATCAGGCCCAGAGATATTTATTACTTTGGACCCCGTCCGCATGCTATGAATTTGGTTTCAAATTCTTCAGAGACAATAAAGGACGTGTTAAATCTGAATATTTCTATTAAACATTAGACCTGCGAAGTACAAATCTACATTTGATTTTAACTGGTAACTTGAAGATTTGACTATTTCATCACGCAAATATAGTTTCACAAACTTACTTTACTCGTCGAGGTATTTTAAATTCAGGCTTACCATTGTGTGAGTAGTGTCACTTCCGGTGAACTACTAGGGTGAAAGAGGGCTCGACGACAAAGTTCGACCTGCACGGACGCAGGTCGAACATCAACTGTAAACCACATAGATGCGGAAAGGAGCGCGTTGTTACTTTCGATCTATGGAACATTATACCCCACTCTCCCATAGCATTGACACCTCTTTCAGCACTGACGATACTGCCAATTTGGCGTTCACCCTTTTGAGCTAGGATCTTTTCACATTTTCCGTCCATGTTGGACTGTGGAACAATCGATTTCATCGATATTAAAAGTTTAAGGTGAAGTGAAACATGTCGAGGAACTTGATCAACGTCGATAAAGATGATTTTTCTAAATGCCTACGTTGCCGACGTTCGTTTTTATATTGAAGCTATATCGAATTATATTGGGTATTGTACCAAATGGCGTACTCCACCTGTCGTTTTCGTACGATAATTATAAAGAAATTCAAGTAAAACTCCAGAAATCCTGTGGATTCGTGCCTTCTGGGGCCCTAATTGACTGCGGAGGGACCCCCTGCGCCATCTGGGATTTCCAGGTCAGTTAAATTTTCACTCCGAGACCTCGTATTCCCATTGTTTTAGCAAAGAAGCGCATACAACACTTGTTTTGCATTTATCCCGTTCAAATGCGAGTTTATCGAATACCAGAGTGTTCTAAATTGTCGTAAAATTGTCCTGACCCTTTAGTTTCTCATATTAGAGCCTTCGATAATTGTATATTGATCGAAATATCAGAGCTCGACGCCATTTTGATTCTGGTCTGGACTGAGTTAAAAAATTTGGTTAAAAAATCCAAATTTTCAACGTGTCAGGACAATTCTTAGATGATCAGGAGTGATGTGTCAAAGTTTCGGACAGTTTGGTCCTTCATCCTTAAAAAAAAGTGTTTTATTCGAATCGACTGATTTGAAGGATGTTTCACTTCACCTTAAAGATGCATACCAGATTTTCAAAGCAATAAAGGTTCTTTTTTTTCCATTTGTAAATTTCTTAGGGTATCTGTTCTCAGAATTGTATATTAATTGTACATGTATCTAGGAGAGAAAGTATGCATTTGTAGGACACGTGTGAATTCTTCAGCACAAGACGGACCGAGTGCACGAATCGAAGGCGAGTAGCCATGAAGTAACATTGTAACCAAATTAAATAAATTTTTCAGTGAAGGTCAGTCCAAAGTTAACTACGGAAGAACAAACACAACTCGAAATAATTGGTAACTAAACTGGTTTTGGAATTTATATCGTGCCTGATATTATTTACATTTTCGACGCAATTCTAATTTTTAATATTACGGGCCCGATAAGTTTGTTGCCGAAGTTAGCAACATCCATAAATTATATCCAAATATCCAATATATCCAATATATCCAATATATCCAACAAAATAAATGGTTTTAAATAATAATTAGCCAATGGTTTTAAATAAAAATTAGCCAAATATCCAATATATCCAATATATCCAACAAAATAAATGGTTTTAAATAATAATTAGCCATTTGTAGAATCGGGTGGCTGTTTAAAAGTGAGGAAAATGTGTAACCGTAAAAATATTGTAACCAAAGTACCTTCCTGGAATTTTGCAAAATTGTATCGCCTGCAAAGTTTAATTATAGATTACTCAAAGTTATAAAAATGAATATTCAATCGAGCTTCATCTGTACTTATTCCGCCTTAAATGATATTACTGCTATAGTAGACTGTTTATAAACGGATTAAAATGCTCCAAAACTTGTCATCAATACCCAATTTCATTACGTCTATAGGTTATTGTCTTTATTTGAATATTCTTGCAGCAATAAAATAATAACTTAATTATTTGTACGCAGCGAAAACGTTTCGTTTGCGTACAAATTAGATTAAACTGTAACAGCATGTTTGCTTTTTTGTATATGACACACACTCTAAACTTGTTTTGGACCTAATAATGTGTGATTTCATTACTTTGGTATGTTGAATACGAAACAAATTTTTAATGGAACTGTTTATTGTAAAAAAATAATATTTTTAAAGGCTTCGTTAACATTGTTTTCTTTAAGATTACAATCACCCAGTGAATCTTTTTTACACCGAAGATGTCTTTTTATGTACTTTATCCTACTCATACGTACTTAAATATACATTAAGTGTATAAAATATACTTACGGCAGAACGTGTACAATTACCAATTCCCTCACGAAAACGTTGCTTTTCGTATCAAGACATTTTAGAAGTTCAGATATAAGTCTTTCTCGTTTAGTTGCCCATCTAATACAGTTTTAAAAGTTTTTCACGTCACGTACACATTTACGATCTACCTTACCGAGGAGGACTAGAAATTGCGTACTTACGAAGAAACGAAGTTTAAGTTACGAACGATCTCTTCTTCTTTAAGCGATTTAAAGAGCAATTTTTATAATCTGTCGATTTGCGAAACGATTTACAAGGAAAAAGGAAGGACGTTGGAGCTTTCTTGCCTTCCATTGTATTCCACCGAAGCACATCCTTATTTCGAAATTGTCGAACATTTTGAGAAGATCGACATGGGCAAATATCAAATATTTGTGAGACTCTTAAGGTGAAGTGAAACATCCTTCAAATCAGTCGATTCGAATACAACACTTTTTTTTTAAGGGTATTAGACCAAACTGTCCGAAACATTGACACATCACTCCTGATCATCTAAGAATTGTCCTGACACATTCAAAATTTGGATTTTTTTTTTAAATTTTTTAACTCAGTCCAGACCAGAACCAAAATGGCGTCGAGCTCTCATATTTCGATCAATATACAATTATCGAAGGCTCTGATACGAGAATCGAAAGGGTCAGGACAATATTACGACAATTTAGAACACTCTGGTAATCGATAAACTCGCATTTCAACGGGATAAAGGCAAAAAAAGTGTTGTATGCGCTTCTTTGCTAAAACGATGGTAATACGAGGTCTCGGTGTGAAAATTTAATTGACCTGGAAATCACAGATGGCGCAGGGGGTCCCTCTGCAGTCAATTAGGGCCCCAGAAAGCATGAATCCAGAGGATTTCTGGAGTTTTACTTCGATTTCTTTATAATTATTGTACGAAAACGACAGGTGGAATATGCCATTTGGTACGATACCCAATATAATTCGACCCAGCTGTCAATATAAAAACGAACGTCGGCAACGTAGGCATTTAGAAAAATCTTCTTTATCGACGTTGATCAAGTTCCTCGACGTGTTTCACTTCACCTTAAACTATTGAATTAAAAATAGAGTGATTTTGTAAAACTAATAATTTTATTACTAATGTAAATTCGTTACTCATCATAGACATATATGTTTTGCATAAAAAAGGGAAAACTAAGAAAAATAGTTATAAAATTTCGAAATTCAATTTTCTGCCGGGGAGTGATATTGACGAAAGCAGTGTACAATATATAGCGATACTTTCCAAGTCGAACACCAATATCTACATTCTCTTCGAGTCTTATTTATGAAACAATATAAGCAATCGTAAGAAAATATGAAACTAGAGAAAACTCGCCGACCCAATGTGAGTTATCTAACTCAGAACTCTGCTGTCATGGATGCAAGAATGTTTTTATTATGCACACGGATCTGCCAACTTGATGACATGTTTATTACACTTTCGTGTGCATCAATACGATTGTCAGGCACCAATAATAATAAAACCACGAAAGGATAGAACAAGTTATATGGTCTAATGGGACGTTTGTATAATGAGGATTAGGCAGGATCCTATTTTTTATTGCCTGGCCAGCCAATTATTAGCGTAGGCTAAAACAAAACATGATTCCCAGGTGGCTTCACTTAGAAAGGAAAACCACTTTGTTCACCCTGCACAAAGTTTTTTATAATAAATATATATTTATTTTATTTGTTCGTTTTATTTCTTCTTGGCCTCCAAATATTTGAAACATTTTGGTATTTACGAATACCATTTATTTTTGACTAAAATTACAATTTACATAGCCTATGGTCACTCCATTTCACGCATGACGAGTATACTCGACGTGACGCACAATATTGCCACTTCTCCATGACGAGTTCTTCATAACGCAAAATATTGCCACTTTTCCATTACGAGTATACTCGTCAAACTCACAAGGAAACATTTCCAAGTGTCCGCCCCCGATCTTATTGATTTCCATATATGTTGAAGATCACAAAAATCTAAGAGACACGAGTTTTTTTATATCTGCAATGGTCCAAATTTAACGGGTGAAACAATCCCCCAAAGTTTGGCGAAAATTCAGTTTTTATAATAATTTTCGTAGAAGCAGTGGAGGGATTTCGATGAAACTTGGTATAAACGTATTCCGTATAAGGACGGGGAAAACACAATATTGTCCAGCAATGCTACACCCCCCCAAGGAGGTGAACTACCCTTCAAGCGACATTTTTTTGTAATATCTGTTAAACAAGCACTCCTACTTAAGTTCCACTTACGCGATGTGATTGCTCGCAAAAAATGAAGAATCCATGTTTTTTGCTTTTTTACCAATAAACATTTACACATCGGTTGTAAACAATGAATGTAGGTGGTGTACGGGTATATTTCGATTAGCTATATCGGATTATATCGTGACCAATTCATTGTACATAAATCTTGTGAACGTGCTTATTCCTCAAAATGTCCTTGGTTTTCATAGCATGCAATTATTTATAAATAAATTTAAAAAAAGTTTAAGAGACTAAAATAGTTTCGCAACAGATCCGATGACGCAGTCATCAGCCGTTTCCAACTAGTAATACAATCTCCTTGGTGAAACGGTAAAATTGGATTTTTACTGTTTTTACGATAATAGAGTTAGCGATATTCGTAAATAATTGCATATTATGAAAACCGACGACATTTTGAGGAATTAGCACGTTCACAAGATTTATGTACAATGAATTGGTCACGATATAATCCAATAAAGCTACTCGGAATATACCCGTATACCACCTACATTCATTGTTTACAACCGATGTGTAAATGTTTATTGGCAAGAAGCAAAAAACACGTATTTCTTCATTTTTTGTGAGCAATCACATCGCGTAAGTGGGACTTAAGTAGGAATGCTTGTTTAATAGATATTACAAAAAAATGTCGCCTGAAGGGTAGTTCACCTCCTTAGGGGGGTGTAGCATTGCTGGACAATATTGTGTTTTCACCGTCCTTATACGGAATACGTTTATATCAAGTTTCGTCAAAATCCCTCCATTGCTTCTACGAAAATTGTTATAAAAATCGAATTTTCGACAAACTTTGGAGGGTTGTTTCATCCCTTAAATGTGGACCATTGCAGATATAAAAAAACACGTGTCTCTTAGATTTTTGTGTTCTTCAACATATATGGAAATCAATAAGATCGGAGGCGGACACTTGGGAATGTTTCCTTGTCAGCTAACTGGTTAAGGTAGGATGCTGATTTACAGATGATGTATATGAAAAATAAAAAATTGCCTTAATTAATTTACGTGTATGTTTCATTCCGTCGAATTAATGATAGGTCTTGTATTCTCCAAACGATATTTTCAGAAGGTATGGTTTTTCCTTCGGGTGAACAGTTCATGAATAAGTAAGTACATTAAACAAAATTGTATGGATATATAAAAGTTTATTAATACGCACATTTCGAATTTATGGAAGACAAATTTAGTGCATTAGAATGTCATATATATTTCCTGTGTCAGGCATAGACGAGTGGAAAAAGCTGTATAAAAATATGATACTCTTCCTCTACAAATTTCTAAAAATTAATTTTAATGAACACAGGAAAATAATCTAGCACGTGTGAAATGGAGCCATCCTTGGACCTGTTGGGTGGAAAAATGGAACGTGATACGGTAACGGTTTCGAGGACGAGAGACAGGCGTTAATAAAAAGCCGCCATAAAAGCCATTAGAAATATAGACACGTATTCCGTGGAAATCGAGATGTGGATACAATACTTCGAATTCCGTACCGGTGACGATTTCTCTCGCGGTCCAATAAATATTTAAGGTGAAGTGAAACCCCCTTCAAATCAGTCGATTCGAATACAACACTTTTTTTTAAGGGTATTAGACCGAACTGTCAGAAACTTTGACACATCACTCCTGATAATCTAAGAATTGTCCTGACACATTGAAAATTTGGATTTTTTAACAAAATTTTTGAACTCAGCCCAGACCAGAACCAAAATGGCGTCGAGCTCTCATATTTCGATCAATATATAATTATCGAAGGCTCTAATATGAGAAACTAAAGGGTCAGGACAATTTTACGAGAATTTAAAATACTCTGGTAATCGATAAACTCGCATTTCAACGGGATAAAGGCAAAAAAAGTGTTGTATGCGCTTCTATGCTAAAATGATGGGAATACGAGATCTCGGAGTGAAAATTTAATTGACCTGGAAATCACAGATGGCGCAGGGGGTCCCTCTGCAGTCAATTAGGGCCCCAGAAAGCACGAATCCAGAGGATTTCTGGAGTTTTACTTCGATTTCTTGATATATATTGTACGAAAACGACAGGTGCAGTATGCCATTTGGTACAATATCCAATATAATTCGACCCAGCTGTCAATATAAAAACGAACGTCGGCAACGTAGGCATTTAGAAAAATCTTCTTTATCGACGTCGATCAAGTTCCTCGACGTGTTTCACTTCACCTTAAGGTAACAAAATGTGCGCCAAGCTTAAAAGTTTCGCAGAAAAGAATGATAAAAAAGCAGCAAATCTCGAAAGCGTTATGGGCAAATATTTTCAACGCGAATTTCAATAGTTCCCTCCCTTACCTGCCTTCGTTGATCTCCTCTTTTAAAGGGTAATCCTAAAGACGATATCTAATAAGGGATTAAAAAGAAATCCTGGAAGACCTCTCGTTTGGTCGCTTTTTAGCTCGTTAGCCACTTTGCAGATCAGGTCATCTCATCTATTTCTTTTTTGCTTCGATCTCGATTCGTTAGTAATTTTATAACTCAGGCAGTTCAGTTTGATATCGATAATTTTTATCAGATTGTTGATTTAAAACAAGTTCTGTTAATTCCGTCACTCTAATTTCAAACGTTCCGCTTAGCCAGCTTTAATGTAGGTCTTGTATTTTTTTATACAATTTTATTATTTTGACCTATGGACGCAGAAGCTGCCGAATCAGCCGATCGATTTGATGCAGCCTGAAATATTTTGAATTAGAGAACGCGGTAAGCTCTTCCTGGACAAAAGTGTACTGCAGATAGTCGTAAACCATAGTCCTCAAGAAGCCAGGAAAAGTACAATACGGATCTTCCGGAGACGAGCTTTGGACTTACGACCGCGACGGAGAGTTTTTTAAGCATCCAATTTATATTATGTGCTTCGGGGTGGTCGTGTTTTTCTAAAAGGATATCTATAAACTTAGATCTTTCAACCTTTTTCCGCTGGTACTTGATTTTTTAGATACGTTAGCTTATGACCAATCCATTAAGATATAATACTCATGGCAGATTTCATATAATAAATGGATAAACAAGACAGGAGGAAATTAGAAATTAAATACCACTAGAGATATTTTCGGGTTTTAGTTGAATAAAAACTCATTTTGGACTCTAAACAAGTTACTTGTAATTCAATTTAATGTGTATGTTTACAATTATAGAATAGTTATATGGTGTTTGAAGACGAATTTGACACTAAAACTAAAATAATGTTAATTATTGACTGTTAACTATAAGCTGCATATCGGTTTTACTAAATTACTTTGTATGATACGAAATTGAAAATTGCAAACTGTGAATTCTTCCACAGTGCATTTCTGTGTTCATCGTTGTCTTTAGGAAGGCAAAGAAGAGTGATGAACATTAAAACTGAAAGCGTATTTATTTGACTTTCAGTTTAGGGATTGTCATAGAGACCAGAGACCAGGAGGACGAACCCAAACACAATGTTATCAGGAAACTCGGCAGAGTTTCGCGCCAAACACTGACACATGCATGCATGCATAATGTGTACGTGTGTGTACGCAGTTGTATGCATGCGCGAATGGTATCTAGTCTTTACCGAAAGTTTCGTGCGCCGATATCTATTAATATTTCAGTTGGAAGAATTTGCAATGAATTCACGTTTTTCATAATTAAAACGTATTATCTGTAGTGTTACGTCTGACAAGGAAGGTACCTGAGGTGTCCCCCTCCGATTTTCTTCATTTTTAAATATGTTATAGAGGACTAAAATCTAAGGGACCCGTGTTTTTTTTTTATCGGCGGATAAACACTTTTAGGGGGTGAAATCAGGCTTCAAAGTTGGCCATGCAAGGGGGTGAGTTGGCTGTTTCATATAGAAGCACTCGACCGATTTTCTTGAAACAACCGTCAAAATGTAGGGAATGAGGAATTATGAAACATGCATTTTGAATTTTTCGAAAAAATTCATTTTTAAGGGGTGAGCCACCCCTTTGAATACTTATTTTACCCCTTACGCGAGCAGTAATTGCTCCATCCAAATGAAACCTGGTTAATTTGTAGGCCAGAACAATACAAAAAAAGCATATTTTGGTTTTTTTCGAAAAACGAATTTTAAGGGTTGTAACAACCCTTTAATAAAATGATTTATTTATAATCTCGTTTTAAAACCAGCTTTGTACGAGTTTCTTGGACTTAAGGGACTTTAACGATTAAAATTAATAAAAGAATACGGTCAGGTATCATCCGATACATTCGAAGGGTAAATTATCCCTTGGGTTCAAAGGAATGTGATTCGTAGAATATAAGACAATGGAGTTAGCTGTTCTCGTACCTATTGGGTAGCCGAGTGGTAATGTACAAATACAAATACAATATAAATATAAAACAATGTAATCCGTCTACACGATTCGATGATTGTCTTATATTTAGATTTAATTAATGTAAAAACTGAACGTAACCGTGTTTGTATTTTACATTGCAACTGTAGTTCTTGAAGAAGAGAGAATTCAATATTACTTACACATAGTGGTTGAAAACCTGGCACTGCATACTGCTAGCTCGCGCGGCGTTACCACTCGGCTACGCACTAGTTGCGAGGACAGCTAACTCCACTGTCTTATATTCTACGAATCATATTCCTTTGAATCCAAGGGGTAATTTACCCTTCGAATGTATCGGCTGGTACCTGATCGTATTCTTTTATTAATTTTAATCATTAAAGTCCTTTAAGTCCAAGAAAGTCGTACAAAGCTGGTTTTAAAACGAGATTATAGATCATTTTATTAAAGGGTAGTTACAACCCTTAAAATTTGTTTTTCGAAAAAAACCAAAATATGCTTTTTTTGTATTGTTCTGGTCTACAAATTAACCAGGTTTCATTTGGATGGAGCAATTACTACTCGCGTAAGGGGTAAAAGAAGTATTCAAAGGGGTGGCCCACCCCTTAAAAATGAATTTTTTCGAAAAATTCAAAATGCATGTTTCATAATTCCTCATTCCCTACATTTTGACGGTTGTTTCATGAACATCGGTCGAGTGCTTCTATATGAAACAGCAAACTCACCCCCTTGCATGGCCAACTTTGAAGCCTGATTTCACCCCCTAAAAGTGTTCATCCGCCGATAAAAAAAAAACACGGGTCCCTTAGATTTTAGTCCTCTATAACATATTTAAAAATGAACAAAATCGGAGGGGGACACCTCAAGTACCTTCCTTGTGAATGAGAAGAAATGAATTATCCTTTTACGAAGTAGATAAAGATGATTTTATTTCATTCTAGAGTTACAATTACTGGCTTGGAGATTTTGGGGTCCCCTGGTGCAAACGCCTGGGCGTTATCGTCGTTGGTTTCGGGAATGTCGATTAGGATAAGTTTAGACGGGTAACTAGGCCAAGGCCCGGTCTCCTTTTTGTATTGGAGGATAATAGGAGTTAGATGTCGGGGGGAAGCTGGACCGAGCCCCGCGCCCTCTTATATCAAAAGGTTAGAAAGAATTAGATATAGAGGGGAAGCTAGATCAAGCTCCGCGCCCTCTTCTATCAAGGAGATAGTAGGAGTTAGATATAGAGGGGAAGCTAGACCAAGCCCCGCGCCCTTTTATATCAGGTAGGTATTAACTTTGGTAGGAAGAGCATAGAAGTTTTAATAAAGTAACTCGCATTTGATTCTTTTTATTTCACATTTTTTCTCTTTGAACAAGCACACGTTATGATTTATTATTATTCATTTTCGAGGAACCAAAAGAAGGACGACGTCAAGCTACCAATTTTATCATCATTTAATTATTTTAAATATAAACCCTTACAGTTAACAAAGTTTGATACATGTTAGTTGTTACTGTATGTCATAATTGAATTGAATTTTGTACTCGATGCTGACAGTTGGTTGAAAAGAGCACTGTTAGAATTAATCACGGCACTGACAAGATACGCAGATTTTTGCGCGTATCCGTTCGAACGTTGTCACACATGAGAGATCCAGCGTTGACTGACAATTACAAGAACTTTGTGCTCCGTGCTGGTCCTCATCCGGTAGAACTGCCAGCTACAGAACAATCTTCAAACAATGCTCTGTATCCTTTCTTGCTCCCATAAGAGATCCTGTGCAGTTCGTTCTGGTCTCTGGTCTCCATGGGATCATGTATAGTAGTGGACATGTACGCATTCTCTGTGCACACAATGTTAACAGTGCACGATGGGAAGGCATTCATGGCCAACAGGGTATGAGGTATCGATTTTTATCCGGGTAACTCCAATAAATCTAATAATAATCACTTTTTTTCACATTTCGACTTCGTTGCTTTCATCATTTTATCCAGGTGATCAGAATTTAAAAATGGTTCAAGAAGGACAGGTCAAGAGAAAAAAGTGCGGCAGGCTAAGTTTTCAAAATAACAGGATTAATACGTTCCAATGGAAAGTAGGAAATCCCAAATTGTCAATTACAGGCTTTAAAAATAAGCTTTCGTAATTCGCTATTCATTTTGCACCATCTAGATGAACAATCATAACTTAAAAATTTTTTTGATAGGGACAACATATAAAATGTCTAGATAAGTTGTATGTTTAGAGAAGTGGTAAAGATGGAAAGGTGGACATTTTAGTCACCTTAAAACCTAGGAGGATGCCAACAGTGAAGAGGAGAGTGATTGATCCAATAAACTCGTCTTTTATATATTCATACACTAATTTTCTATTTCTGTCTCGGTACACTTTTCATATGATGCAGATTCAATGTCGAGACATTAAACACTTCCATAAAGCCGGAGCTTTATGACTCAAGCAGGGATAACCTAACTTATTGAAATCCAGGAAAACTGTCGCCAACAGTTCCGTCATAGTCTTCTGGTTTCACGGGGCTGAATAGGTTATCAAAAAAGGAAGGAGACGGACGATCTTCTTTCACGGCTCGCTTTTTTCTCGTTTTCCTCTCGCAGCCAGGCTACGGAAAATCTGAAAGGCTCCCAGATTTAAATCAAGCTCGGGACTCAATGCGGAACCGCCCGACTTCCTAAAACGATTAGTAAACGCTGTTCATAATGGTTTCAAACGTTCATGACTTCCCTCTCCACGGACGCTGATCCTCCTGCATCGGATGATTACTCTCTGCTTCTTCAAACTTGATCTCACATAAGATATATATATATAGAATACCCATACAACTATAGGAGATCTATATCGTTCATACACGCTAGCTATACCGAAGGTATATATCTTCTTTACGTATATAGATCTATAGTACGTATACGCACTCATTAGATGTTCCATAGATAATCCCAGATATCGCGGTTTGATACATGAATATCTATGATTGATCTATATCCACTATTCATATACCGAAAGTAGATATTCAATTACGTTTATTTCACGTCGAAAAGATATATACGTAATTGATGTTCCCTAGCAATAATGGAGGTTTGGCCCCCGAGAGGTCAGGGGAGGCCAGAAGCGAGAGAGTGACAGAAAGATACATATATTCACTATCATATATCTACTAGGTCATTAATACATTCATAAAAAATCTGTAACGAGGATTGGAAAGAGTTGTACATGCTGAATTAACCGGTTGTTTACTGTACGTAAGTAATACGTAAATCATATACATATATGAGACGGAATGCGATATCTATTATACATTATATATTTATATATCTTATGTATAACATCATGTAATTCATATTCGAATTATTTACGCGTATTAGCTATTTATAGATATCCTATAGATCCCTATAAATAGGCATGTACCGAACCTATACATCTGTGATAATCTATTATGTACATACTATTTAGATGTTTAATAGACGCAATATAAATATTGGTTCAACATTGACCTGAGTTTTGATATATGTAAAGTAGATATATTTTATGTATATTAGATATCTTATTACGTCGTATATTCATATCTGAATTACGTACAATATACGTATATTAGATGGTCATTTTGCCCTATTTTATACGTCTTATAGATTTCTTATGGATATCCGTAGATAGTCAATATACATATATAATATGTATATGTTCTGTGTGGGCTACCGGTCTTCTCCAATGGACCCAAACGGTTTACATGAATCGTATTAAATGGCAACTTATTCTTCTCTATGCTATGTAATTAACCTTCCCCCTTCCTACTTGACGTAGACTGTTCGACACACTATGTATAGGCAATTAAGTATATAGTCTTCAACCTTCTCTTTCATGCGAGGAAATCAATAAATCTTTCTAATTTTTTCCAAGACTTTGTCAGTTCCTACGTGACCTATTTCGTCGTGGCACGTTCGGATAAAATTATTCTCCATTCTTTCTGGCATGGAATATGGAATATCTGTATCTGTATATGGAATATCCATACATCTATAGGAAATCTGTATCATTCATATGCACTCGCTATATTGGAGATAGATACCTATTTTACATATACAAATATATATCGCGTATACACCCATATTAGGTATTCTCTAGATAATTGCAGACATCGGGGTTTGATACACGAGTATCTATGTTTGATCTAAATCTCCATATACTGTTCATATATAAAAGATATATATTTATATTGCGTCTATAAAACATCTAAATAGTATAATACATATTCCATGTCGTCCATGCTTTCCCGACGTTTGTGCAGTTTTTAGGTTGATGTGCGATTAACTAATGCCTCATTTTCATACACACGTAACGCTCGCGGAATGGACGCGGAACGCGAAATGAGCTATTTCCAAGACATTCCGTTCCGATTCCGCGCGTATGAAAATGAGGCCTAAGGCTAAACGATCGAATTTGTCTAGTTTATTTAAACGGCGATAAATTGAAATTAACCCGCCGTTCAAATGTGGTGGAAGGTAGAACTCATTGTAACCAAGGATTAACTTTCTGACCGAAGTTGGTGGAACCGGGCATAAAATCGTTTAAAATAGTTTGCGAGGCACATGAACCTATGTAATTTTTTCGTACTTCGAGGAACAGGATGATGCAACACGCAAGCAATATTTCCATCGTTGAGACGAATGCCTGCCTCATTTACGCTGTAGCCCAAATACCTAATCTTTGTTTGCATGAAAGTACACTTGTCAACTCTGAAACGCAACGTATATCTGTTGGCGACCCTAAAAACTTCGCGTATTATCTCTAAGTGTTCTCTAATCTTCTCGGTTTCCACGAGGATGTCGTCCAAGTGCAATAAAACTTTTCCTGTCCTAATTAATTTATCAAAAGCCGGATTCACATGTAACACGCGAGGTGCATTGCATCAGCCGAATGGCATCCTTAACACCTTCCATGCCGCGTGAGACGTATATGTCTCACAGTCGGTTTACGATAGCGCACTCGTCATTTGTTTCGGCACTGAATGTGTTAAACACTTAAGGTGAAGTGAAACACGTCGAGGAACTTGATCAATGTCGATAAAGAAGATTTTTCTAAATGCCTACGTTGCTGACGTTCGTTTTTATATTGACAGCTGGATCGAATTATATTGGGTATTGTACCAAATGGCATACTCCACCTGTCGTTTTCGTACAATAAATATCAAGAAATCGAAGTAAAACACCAGGAATCCACTGGATTCAAGCTTTCTGGGGCTCCAATTGACTGCAGAGGGACACCCTGCGCCATCTGTGATTTCCAGGTCAATTAAATTTTCACTCCGAGACCTCGTATTCCCATCGTTTTAGCAAAGAAGCGCATACAACACTTTTTTTGCCTTTATCCCGTTGAAATGCGAGTTTATCGATTACCAGAGTGTTCTAAATTGTCGTCAAATTGTCCTGACCCTTTCGATTCTCATATCAGAGCCTTCGATAATTGTATATCGATCGAAATATGAGCGCTCGACGCCATTTTGGTTCTGGTCTGGACTGAGTTAAAAAATTCTTTTGAAAAACTCAAATTTTGAATGTGTCAGGACAATTCTTAGATGATCAGGAGGGATGTGTCAAAGTTTCGGACAGTTTGGTCTAATACTCTTAAAAAAAAGTGTTGTATTCGAATCGACTGATTTGAATGGGGTTTCACTTCACCTTAAACTGTCCTAGAGGTGTTATGATGTGACGTCACAGATGATTCGATCACCTTCACGTGGAAGAATCCGTTCTTCTACGTGAACTAACCACCGAATCCAAACTTGTGTATTATTTCTTATGTTTTAAACGGTCCGATATGTCATCGACAAGTGGCATCGGAAAATTGTCCCGCACCGAAATATTATTCAGAATTGATCAGAATTTTAGCTCTCGTCATTACGCGAAATGTGCGATAACAATGAGAATTTAAATATTTTTTTCTTTGATGAATTTATGTAAGTAGTGTATATAATATAATTATCGTGAGTCATACTTCTCTAAGCCCTTGCGGCTCAAGTGTTAAAGAAGAAATACGAAACATACATGTTTCAAATAGATCAATTGGATTAGGCTACCAACCCAGAGATCCAGGTTCAAGTCCAACACCCAACGGAATTTTTAAGCGTTTATAGAGTACCATACGACTGGTATAAAAATTAAAAATTGAAACATATTAAGAAATGTTAAGAATAGTGAAGGGATTCGTTATTAAAAATACTATTTCATAATTTAAGTGCAATATATGTATAATATATGTATTCATATTGGGGCCGGTAATTTAGCCTTCCTTTCTTCATAAATTACACCATTTATGTATGCATATCATATATACGTACGTATACATGTCTATGTATAATATGCGCAAATTATATACGAATTATCGTGTGGACAACAAGGATACAAATGCAAAAAAAAATAAATACTGGAAATTACGATTTTGCGATTACTTTTATAATGTTGGTGGTCACTGTTTGAACCTAGCAAAAGTTAGTTCTTCATTAACTGAAATATTTGAACCAAACAACAATCAAATCCCCTCCCAGGGCACACTTGCTTACCCTGTTATGGTTTTTTGAGGGAAAATCGGTTCGTCTATATTTAAAAAAAAAATCATCCTCGAAATTTTGTCGTTACCGATTGTTAAAGCCTTCATGTAACGTTACCTTGATGTACTGTATGAAGAATTCAGTGTATTTTCTTAGCCGAGTGTTTGGTTTCATAAGAATGAATGTACAGTGATGTCCAACCGTAATCAGACTTCAGACATCTTTAAGGTGAAGTGAAACGTCCTTCAAATCAGTCGATTCGAATACAACACTTTTTTTTAAGTGTATTAGACCAAACTGTCCGAAACTTTGACACGTCACTCCTAATCATCTAAGAATTGTCCTGACACATTCAAAATTTGGATTTTCGGAAACAATTTTTTAACAGTCCAGACCAGAATCAAAATGGCGCCGAGCTCTCATATTTCCATCAATATACAATTATCGAAGGCTCTGATATGAGAATCGAAAGGGCAGGACAATTTTACGACAATTTAGAACACTGGTAATCGAGAAACTCGCATTTGAACGGGATAAAGGGCAAAAAAGTGTTGTATGCGCTTCTTTGCTAAAACGATGGTAATACGAGGTCTCGGAGTGAAAATTTAATTGACCTGGAAATCACAGATGGCGCAGGGGGTCCCTCCGCAGTCAAATAGGGCCCAGAAAGCATGAATTCAGAGGATTTCTGGAGTTTTACTTCGATTTCTTTATAATTATTGTACGAAAACGACAGGTGGAGTATGCCATTTGGTACAATACCCAATATAATTCGATATAGCTGTCAATATAAAAACGAACGTCGGCAACGTAGGCATTTAGAAAAATCTCCTTTATCGACGTTGATCAAGTTCCTCGATGTGTTTCACTTCACCTTAAAAGAATCCGATGCCTTCGGATCGATTGTCAATCTCGGTGTCCCTAGGGGCAGATCGATCCCACAAGGTTTCCAATGGAGGTATTCGTACCCGGCTGACGGTCCGCACTTGATTTCCTTACAATTAGCCGAAATCGTGAGACAAATCGAATATAGAGACCGCCCCATCTACCGACAAGAGAACAGCCTGAATGGTCCGATTAGATTGTTTTCGACGTTCGCACACCTGATTCCGTGAACACCCCTTTCAGATATACCGACCGTGACAAGGGCGAACAAGATTCGATAGTGCCGAGATAGATTGGCCTCGGGCAGTAGCTAATCTAATCACTGACAGCGGGGTGGTAAGACGGCTTATATCACATAGTATTGGCGACAGTGTGGGAATTTCGTCGATCTAGGGTTATGTAGTGCCCTGATCATCTAAAGAATTCTCACGATGCGACTTTCAATCCGTTAGTTCGATCTAGTTTATTATGAAGCTTGCTGTATTTTACCTGCGCATATGTGGTCTCTTGAATGTAATATCGTTAAATTACCCAGGCAGTGTTGAATGCAGAGGATGCGTAACATATATGGATGCCAACTTCTATCGAATGTCAGTAAATGTATGTACAGATATCTGTCAAATCTATTTCCAATATAGCGAAAGGCCAAATATATACAATAAATGTATATAGTAGGCATCTGGAATGCCAAGTACATATTGATATACATCAGCATACGTATACATTGTATGCTGTTGGAATTATAAACCTGAAGATTCAGGTTTATAAATGAAACAAAAACCAATCTATGTTTAATGCGTATAGATAACGATAAGAACCGTTGTTTGGATTAAGAGGCGACGCAGAGTCGCACCTCCACAAAGAGGGTCCAGAGAAAGAATTTAGTCATCACTGGTGCTGACCGAGATCAGCAGGTGCCCTTTTGTGGTTAGTTCGCTAGAGTGATTGGAGAAGTAAAGATGGGTCCTCCGAGTGTTAAATAAAGTCTTTGTTAAATTAAATACAATAAAGTGTATCATTCTCACATCCCATTTCCAATATACGCTTTATATACACCATTGAAAAATAAGGTTTCAATTTTATAACGCCTGACAGATCCGTTTGGTACAGCTCTCTAGACGTTTCAGCCGCCGAAAAGTCTCTTCGGACTTGTCGGGAATCAAATCCGGGTCTTATAGTCTCTCTCGGCCAGCAGTCACCTTACTACGTTGCTACCGAAGCTTTGGAATAATAGAATTTTTTTTCATACTCCATAAAATCGCTACAGTACTTCTCCGGTAGTATTTTGTAAATTTGGCGTAAATAACCATAAAAGTAAATCTATACATTTAAATGTGTGTGCACGTGTGTGTGTGTATTCGGTGTGAATATTTTCTTCTTTCTACATATGTTCTGTTTCATATAGAGATATTCATTATGGGTATGACATTCATACATATTTACGTACATTAAATACCCGCGTATTAAAGAATACGATAAATCCTATCAAAACACACCTGCGGTATAAAGAAAAAACAAGGTCACTGACTGATTGTAATCTTAAAAGAAATACCAGCGGCTCATTCAAACTACTGGCTGAAAATAGGGGAGAGCGAGATCTAGAGAAACATGGGTCGAAAGTAACAACGCGCTCCTTTTCTCATTTATGCAATTTACAGCGAAAACGTTTGCGCAGATCGGATAGCGCCCTCAATCTCCCCTTTTCGCCAATAGTTCACCAACAGACACACACACACACACACACATGCGCGCGCGCGCATGAACTATGGAACGTATATTGTTTATATACGATAAAATGTATTACATGTCATCATATATGGATACCTACGCAACCAGGTATATTCTTGCATAGCTGTTAGGGAACAATACAAGGTGTGGCAGAAGTTGTAGTCATGGTTTATACAGCGCTATCCTTGTTGAAGAAGGAGTCAAAAAGTCCCATACTATTTTTTTCTACGGTGCATACATTTTCTGTAAAAAGTAATTGAAGTACAGCCAATCAATCGCGTTCCCCAACGGAAGGTAAAGTGGCGAGGACGCCTGTAGGGCTGCTACACCGCAGACAGCTCAGCGCAGCCCTACCAGCTTCCTCTCCACTTTGCCTTCCGTTGAGGAACACGATTGACTGATTTCCTGTAATAGCTAATTGAAGCTGTGCTTAATTTACCTATTACCGGATATTTATGTAGTGTAGAAAAAATTAGTATAGGACTTTCCGACTCCTTTTTCAACAGGGATAACGCTATATAAACCGAGACTACCAATTCTGTTACACCCTGTACATAATCAGATATAATGCTATATCTACTCAGGCAGGGCAATAGCTACTTATTCATGGAGATATGTATGTCAAGATATAATTGCGTATAGCTCCAGAATCAGACGTAAGAATATATTTACTTATATACGTCGTGGCCAAATTCTAAATTCCGGCTTTTTGCCTAGCCGTTTTATTGAAAGCGACCAGATAGTAAAATATTCGTTCACTTAACTTTATTTTACAATTGGGCTAGTAATTTTGTAAATCGATTAGGCATTTTATAAAACGATCAACAACATAACGCCGTGTTGTCAAACTCATTAAATTTCCGCCTGTTTTTAATTTCGGCTAAATCACTTCAGCCATTTTATAAAAAGCATACATAGAATGAAATATATTTCGACAATTTAGAACACTCTGGTAATCGATAAACTCGCATTTGAACGGGATAAAGGGCAAAAAAGTGTTGTATGCGCATCTTTGCTAAAACGATGGNTTTATGAAACGAATTTAGTGAGTTTGATAATGCAGCGGTGTCTTGTCCGTCGTTTTATGAAACGGCTCGGCCTTTTACATATCGCTGGATTTTGAAAAGCCGTTATGACGCTAAACCTACCACCGGCGAGTCAAATGACCATTTTAGAATGGTATTGCTATCGGGGTTATAAATTGTCGGTAGGTTTAGTATTAAATGCGATCATGTACATATATAAGGTGTCCCACATCCCGTAGTAATTCTAGAAACTGGGGGAAATTGATGATATTTGAAGTCGGATGATCCTCTTCCCCTTTTCCCTTAAGTCATTGTAAAGTTGACCATTGTTGGGTTTGGGTTTGAAGTTTTTCGCCAACGTCATCTCGCGTTGTTCAACGTATATTTTCAACGTGGAAGCGTTCCGTATGACTTACAAGGAAGGTACCTGAGGTGTCCCACTCCGATTTTGTTCATTTTTAAATATGTTATACATGACTAAAATGTAAGAGACTCGTGTTTTTTTTTTATCGGCGGATAAACACTTTTAGGGGGTGAAATCAGGCTTCAAGGTTGGCCGTGCAAGGGGGTGAGTTGGCTGTTTCATATAAAAGCACTCAACCGATTTTCATGAAACAACCGTCAAAATGTAGGAAATGAAGAATTATGAAACATGCATTTGGAATTTTTCGACAAAATTCATTTTTAAGGGGTGAGCCACCCTTTTGAATACTTCTTTTACCACTTACGCGAGTAGTAATTGTTCTATCCAAATGAAACTTGTTTTTGTATTGTTTTGGTCTATAAATTAGCCAAGTTGCATTTGGATAGAGCAACTACTCCTCGGGTAAGGGGTAAAACAAGTATTCAAAGGGGTGGGTCAGCCCTTAAAAATGAATTTTTTCGAAAAGTTCCAAGTGCACGTTTCATAATTCTTCATTTTCTACATTTTGACGGTTGTTTCATGAAAATCGGTCGAGTGCTTCTATATGAAACAGCCAACTCACCCCCTTGCACGGCCAATCTTGAAGCCTGATTTCACCCCCTAAAAGTGTTTATCCTCTGATAAAAAAAAAACACGGGTCCCTTAGATTTTAGTCCTCTATAACATATTTAAAAATAAACAAAATCGGAGAGGGACACCTCAGGTACCTTCCTTGTTAGACATTCATTTTTTATCATGTTTCAAGTTCTCTTTTATTCTTAGTTCGTTATTGAATTAGCTGTTTAAAAATCCGGACATTTTAAATTAAAAAATTTAAATAACTCTGACCTCATGTCCTTCTTAATTGTTGCGTTTCTAAGTAATTAAATTAATTACATGAAGTTATTAACTCTTTGAGCGCTAAGCCCTTACGGTGTATGGGCCAATTTCGTCAGCGCGTGCAAGCAAAATTGAACCAAATGTCGGACGCATTAATGGGTCCATAGCGCTCAAAGGGTTAATACACTTATATTTACTACGAAAATATTCTTTTAGTTCATCACAATTTCGAGGAAAAAATTGATGTCTTTCCCAACAGCCCAAGAACAATTAATTTTATATATATATATTCATGTACGATTATATTTAATTCCTTAGATGTGAGCATATGCGAAAAATGTCGCCATCTAATCAGATATGATCGTATACGTACAAACATGTATGATCATTTGTGATCGTATCTAATTAGGTCTCGCCATTTTTCGAACCTAATTACGTCTGATGAATGACATATAATCATATATGAATACATGTCATTATTTTTTCCCTGGTAGTTACAGATAACGATTGCAAGAGTTCACAGGAAGGAGAATCTTTTTGTCGGCTGTGCTATTACCGAAAGATAACTTTTCGGAAGATTCGCCATCTTTTAGACATCTTTTAGTCGTCGTGGTGCTGTCTGGGTAAAACAATGTTACCATGTTCTTAAAGCGGACATCTTTTACACCGTCATGAATCTTCTAATAAATAATTTTCCGGCACTGTAAAGGGATCAGTTGGTAAATGTCATAATACTATACCGAACACTTTTCAAGGTAAGATATACTTAAAATGTCTAACAAAACAGCGAACAGGAGCTTTCCCGACACCGAATTGGTGGTCGAAAATCTCTTTGGAAAATTAACATCGGTAGGTTGGGCGATCTCGTCACGAGCTCAATCGGTAGGTCGTCATTAATTTGCCCACGATTAACCACTGTGATTTGATTTGAGTTCCAAACGATCCGAACGCAGCTACATCAATCGCAATCTCATTTCCAGGGGTGGTCCGATTCAATCGGGTGGTAGCGCTACCGTTCATCCGTTAATTACATAATTTACGCCCATCCCAGCCTCGGGTTAATAATCGACCTAATCACATCAATGATCCATAAAATATGCCGCTTCGATTGGGATACACGCGACATTCCTATTCAATCTACGATTTGGGCTGTTGACTCCAGCTATTGTGTAGTGAGATTGCGACAAAGCAGTGACGCCCTAACTATGAAGCTGTTTACAGAATCAACTCATGCTGCTCACTGACAAGGGAACATTCCCAAGTGTCCGCCTCCGATAGTATTGAGTTTCATATATGTTGAAGAACACTAAAATCTAAGAGACACGTGTTTTTTTATATCTGCAATGGTCCACAGTTAAGGGGTGAAACATCCCCCCAAAGTTTGCGGAAAATTCGATTTTTATAACAATGTTCGTAGAAGCAATGGAGGGATTTCGACGAAACTTGGTATAAACGTATTCTGTATACGGACGGTGAAAACACAATATTGTCCAGCAATGCTACACCCCCCCAAGGGGGTGAACTACCCTTCAGGCGACATTTTTTTGTAATACCTAATAAACAAGCACTCCTATTTAAGTTCCACTTATGCGATGTGATTGCTCACAAAAAATGAAGAATCTGTGTTTTTTCCTTTTTACCAATAAACATTTACACATCGGTTGTAAACAATGAATGTAGGTGGTATACGGGTATATTCCGAGTAGCTTTATTGGGTTATATCGTGACCAATTTTACCTTTTCACCAAGGAGATTGTATTACTAGTTGGAAACGGGTGATGACTGCGTCATCGGATCTGTTGCGAAACTATTTTAGTATCAAACTTTTTTTTAAATTTATTTATAAATAATTGCATGCTATGAAAACCAAGGACATTTTGAGGAATAAGCACGTTCACAAGATTTATGTACAATGAATTGGTCACGATATAATCCAATATAGCTAGTCGAAATATACCCGTATACCACCTACATTCATTGTTTACAACCGATGTGTAAATGTTTATTGGCAAAAAGCAAAAAACACGTATTTCTTCATTTTTTGTGAGCAATCACATCGCGTAAGTGGGACTTAAGTAGGAATGCTTGTTTAATAGATATTACAAAAAAATGTCGCTTGAAGGGTAGTTCACCTCCTTGGGGGGGTGTAGCATTGCTGGACAATATTGTGTTTTCACCGTCCTTATACGGAATACGTTTATACCAAGTTTCGTCGAAATCCCTCCATTGCTTCTACGAAAATTGTTATAAAAATCGAATTTTCGCCAAACTTTGGGGGGTTGTTTCACCCCTTAAATGTGGACCATTGCAGATATAAAAAAACACGTGTCTCTTAGATTTTTGTGTTCTTCAACATATATGAAAATCAATAAGATCGGGGGCGGACACTTGGGAATGTTTCCTTGTGAGCAGCATAGCTTGTATGCGCACAGTAGAGAAACGAATAATTATTCGGATATGTTTTCTAACGAAATTCTCCGAAAGTGTTCAAACTATAAAATTCTTTAGAGGGGGAGCACTGAACATAAAATGATAGTTAACCGATAATGGATCGAATTTATTCTTTAAATGTAACCTCTCTAGGTTTTTTGAACGTACACGAACGATTGAGGGTAGAAAAAATACTAACTGAAGGTACAAAGTCGATTACTTTTTAATCTGTTGAACAGTTAGGTACGGATATATACCATAGATATTACATTTCGTTAAATAAGGTTAACGCTAAACTAATAAACTGTATCTGAAATAACGTTAATCTAATGTAATTAGCGAAGCATTGGAGAAGTTTCTTGCATTGCTTTTTATATACATTCGTACTTTAATTGACAGTTATTGTAATTAAAACAGTCGTTCCGAGAGTGAATCGATATAATACCACCTCGCTGTGTAAAACGGCGATCACTTGAGAAACTGCTTTAATCATTTTTATCGGGGCCATTGTCTCGATTTACCGCGCTCTTCAATTAATTACCGAACGGCTTCGATGAATTATCCGCGATTAGCCATTTTAATTAAAAACGCTTTTAACGAAACGGTAATGGCGCTCATCTTTGTGTTTGGTTGCGTTTAATTTAGACAGTACTCAAAAGGAACGGAAATTGAGCATCGTCTTTTTTAAATATTATACATTATTGATTACCCAGATAGCACAGCCACGATTAAAAGATGTCTAAAAGATGAGGGACTCTGCGAAGTCACCTTTTAGTAATGGCATATAGTCGACAAAAAAAAACACAAAAATATGTCTTATTCACCGGGTTTTGACATCATCTAGTCAAGGTGAAAAGATGACGATTCGTCACCCTTTGGTCATTGTTTACGCATTGACTGCCAAAACAATACGATTGGTCCTCCCCGTTCGGTCGGCTAACAAGGAAGGTACCTGAGGTGTCCCCCGCCGATTTTGTTCGTTTTTAAATATGTTACAGAGGACTAAAATCTAAGGGACCCGTGTATTTTTTTATCGGCGGATAAACACTTTTAGGGGGTGAAATCAGGCTTCAAAGTTGGCCGTGCAAGCGGGTGAGTTTGCTGTTTCATATAGAGGCACTCGAGCGATTTTCATGAAACAACCGTCAAAATGTAGGGAATGAAGAATTATGAAACATGCATTTGGAATTTTTCGAAAAAATTCATTTTTAAGGGGTGAGCCACCCCTTTGAATACCTCTTTTACCCCTTACGCGAGCAGTAATAGTTCTATCCTAATGAAACTTTTTTTGTATTGTTCTGGTCTATAAATTAACCAACTTTCATTTGGATAGAGCAATCACTGCTCGCGCAAGGGGTAAAAGAAGTATTCAAAGGGGTGGCTCACCCCTTAAAAATGAATTTTTTCAAAAAATTCCAAATGCATGTTTCATAATTCCTCATTCCCTACATTTTGACGGTTGTTTCATGAAAATCGGTCGAGTGCTTCTATATGAAACAGCCAACTCACCCTCTTGCACGGCCAACTTTGAAGCCTGATTTCACCCCCTAAAAGTGTTTATCTGTCGATAAAAAAAAAAACACGGGTCCTTTAGATTTTAGTTCTCTATAACATATTTAAAAACGAACAAAATCGGACGGGGACACCTCAGGTATCTTCCTTGTAAGTGTTAAGAAGAACATGAGGTCAGAGTTATTTAAATTTTTTAATTTAAAATGTCCGGATTTTTAAACAGTTAATTCAATAACGAACTAAGAATAAAAGAAAACTTGAAATATGATAAAAAATGAATGTCTAAGTCATACGGAACGCTTCCACGTCGAGATATACGTTGAACGACGCGAGACGACTTTGGCGAACAACTTCAAACCCGAACTCAATAATGGTCGACTTTACAATGACTTAAGGTGAAAGGGGAAGAGGACCATTCGACTTCAAATATCATCAATTTCCCCCAGTTTCTAGAATTACTACGGGATGTGGGACACCTTATATATGTACTTGATCGCATTTAATACTAAACCTACCGACAATTTATAACCCCGATAGCAATACCATTCTAAAATGGTCATTTGACTCGCCGGTGGTAGGTTTAGCGTCATAACGGCTTTTCAAAATCCAGCGATATGTAAAAGGCCGAGCCGTTTCATAAAACGACGGAGAAGACACCGCTGCATTATCAAACTCACTAAATTCGTTTCATAAATAATGTGTTAATCAAGAAATATCAATACAATAAATGGTTAAGTGATTAGGAGAGCATTTTTATTTTATTTACGTAAACTGCGGAAAATACATAAATAAAACAAATATAGAGATGAAAATATACTTCATTCTACGTATGCTTTTTATAAAATGACTGAAGTGATTTAGCAGAAATTAAAAACAGGCGGAAATTTAATGAGTTTGACAACACGACGTTATGTTGTCCATCGTTTTATAAAATGCCTAATCGCTTTACAAAATTACTAGCCCAATTATTAAATAAAGCTAAGTGGACGAATATTTTACTATCTGGTCGCTTTCAATAAAACGGCTAGGCAAAAAGCCGAAATTTACAATTTGGCCACGACGTATAATAAGTAAATATATTCTCACGTCTGATTCTGGAGCTATATAACGGTTTTGATGTTAAATTTTGATCAGAGATTCGAATTCAGCGATCCCAAAAACCCCGAGTAAGCATTTTCAGTAAAGCCGTTCATATTTTGATTTTTGATCGAATGTGCAAGTCATCTGGTCCATAGTGCAGAGTTATCTATCCATCCCATCCAAACAAATTCGCAAGGTCTTTTCACCATGGTGAAAATGTTGATGACATTATATTAGAATCATGTTTTACCACTTTTGAAGTAATAACAAATATATTTTGCTTACACGCACTTTTATCTCAGATCATGAAACCCGGTAGAGTTTCGAGCCAAATACATTTATGAGCGAGAAGCTCACAGCGTTGTGTACTGAGAGAAACGTGCTCCGCGCGCTTATGCTCGAGCGAGACGCTACTGAGTTCTATACGCCAAGGGTCGAGATTTCAGGAGTGGGGGAAATAAGAATTTACCCTCTCCATTACTATAGAAAAAAAAATGAACGTCTGATTAGCTAAAAAAATCAATAAAAGAATCAGGAATTTTTAAAAATTTACCCGGCTCCGATCGCTAGTACCTACGTGAAGATAGAGCATTTTAAAGTTTTTCATTACTCTGAGAATCATAGTTCTGTTATCATCATCGCCGTCGCTCCAGTCACAGACTACTTTTCCACATAGACATGATAGGTGGACTGTCACGTAGCTTTTGGGCAGCCAACATGTGACACTGCCTCGCACGGAACGAAAAGGAACTATACCCATCCCAGCTTTAAAATGATTGGATTTTTATAGAAAAAAGGTTTCTGGATGTTTTTGAGACCGCTGAAGACAGATAATATAATTTCAGAAGTCAGATGACATCATTTCAAAATTCAAAATGACAGAGCCAATATGGCGGACATGTTACGTCTGGAAAAAGAATAACAGGATGTTGAAATTTCGTGAGGAAGGGAAGCCGCACAAAGGCTTCGCGCCTTTCTTCACGATTAAAGAAAAGGAAAGGAAAGGAATTCTTTCAGAGGAAGGGGAGCTGCACAAAGGCTTCGCGCCCTCCTTTACAATTAAGGGAAAGGAATGGTATTTCGTGAGAGGAAGGGAAGTCGCACAAAGCCTTCGCGCCCTCCTTCACGATTAAAGAAAAGGAAAGGAAAGGAATTTCGTGAGAGGAAGGGAAGCCGCAAAAAGGCTTCGCGCTCTCCTTCACGATTAATGAAAAGAAAAGGAAAAGGGGAGATAGAAATTTTGTGAACCCATCAGCAAGTCCTACGCGAACTTATCGTTATTGGGATAAGGAAGAAAGAACAAAAGAAATGGGATTTTGTTTTACTAGGTTTATTAAGAAAGGGGTTTGGGGAATTTACAGATGTGTGTGTGTATTTTAAATACCTTAGTTCCTTCTCGGAAAGCTGGATCCTCGAAATAATGGTGAGAATAAGCGGCGAAATGGACTAACTGTCCGTAGTCGAAATTCAAGAAGAAAATCGTTCGAATCGCGTAAGAACTTGAAGTCGAAGTATAATAATTAATAACTGACTGCAACCCCTTAAATTATCCAAAATCAACCTTTAGAATCGAAAGAGACACATGTTCGACAGCAAGAATATAATTTAATATATTTTCTCAGGTTTTTCCAGAACTTGATTCGCAATTCTTTACTATGTAACTACATTTTTATAAGTCCGTGGAAGCTGAATATAAACTATTAATCTGAATACAAATTGTCAATTTAACGTCTTCCAATAGTTTTGATCTGTATATAAGTTATCTAGACGTCTATGATATATGTACTGAAAATATAGGCGCGAAAAAGATTTATATACATATTCACGGTATAATTTTATTATGCATCCCATAGATGATATAAGTTTTCTATACCTATGTCCTAACTTGTACGTCCACTATAAATATATTATACTTCATATGGTGCCTGGTGATGCATCGTAATTTACATAGTGGTTAAAAGTCATGATGTACGATCACCAGCCAAGGAGGAAGTAAATAAAAAAAGTCAGAGTATGGACGAAATGAACAGTTTTATCAAGTTATAATGTAAATATGAACATTATGTATAAAAAAATGTTAGGTTACGTGACGTTTTTTTATTTTTCTAGATATATTATCAACGCTGTTGATTATCCTTTGGTAGATGTTTCCAGAGTTACTATAAATTTTGCATGCGTCAAAAAGTAAGTTGATATTAATAGATCAATAGTGGATATATAATTTTCATCTGCAAGAGACATAGATATTTATATATGTCGTTTAGATATCTATGACATATATTGTGTAACCATGTACATTAAATAAATGTATATATTTACAAAAGACGTTCAATTTAGGTCGATGATACACGACATGCGTTTGCTGTACCTATTGACCTTATTCAGACGAGTAATATACGGATATTGTACTTCGTGCGATGCCTGGGTATGACTGAAACATCGTTCCTAAAATTGCAACGAACAGCATTGCGTCCGAGATCGCCTCGTACACTGACCTCGGTTCTTCAAAATTTAACCGTGTGCGTACCAGATGGTTCTGAAAAAACAGGGATCGAAAAGCGCCAAAGAGCGCGATCGCGCTCCTTCGATTACATGTCGAAAAAAGCGGAAGAGCGCAATAGCGCTTATCATATTCAAATTTCGGGTGGGCCATCAGTCGTCTGTTTCGGCCAAATGCCCTGGCTTTTCTCGACACAAAATCTGAAGAGCGCGAAAGAGGCTCGTGGTACGCAAACGGTTAAGAAGAGGGGGATGCGAGAAATTCTCATTCGAAATGAAGAGAAATTGTTCCGAATTAATGGGGTCAGAAATTTGTTAGTAGGGCCGTGTAGATAGGTCTTGCCTTAAATATCGAAAAACTTCTATGAACAAGGGAATTGAACTGGCGATTCGCGATGATGATAGTCACGTCGACCGTGGGGTTACCGGCTTGGGCACCGATGTGTGGGGTGATGGGGTGTGTGCCCTGTTTGTTGTGTTTCGTCCCGGGTCTGTCTGTGTGGACTCGTCAGTAAGGCTATCAGGCAGACCCTGCCTTAGACACCGAAAAATCTCTCCTGAGCGGGATTTGAACCCGACATCACGCTGGGCTATCGAAGGCCCGTGTCGAAGGAAGAACTTCTAATATATATATATGCTATGACCGCCACACCGGAGTTCCATAGTTGAAGAAGAATGTTTCCCGGTTGTTAAGACTGTCATTGGGTGGCCTCGGACCCTACTGGTCGAATTTGATCTGAATCCTGCTTCCTTGCCATGCAGTGTTCGTGAATTTTTCCCGTGTTCTAATAGGCGGATCTTGGGTTTCCTTTTGCCAATCACGAGGAGAATACCGAGAGAAATTTTGGAAAACTACCGATATAAGGTGGACCCAAGAGGTCTCCTGAATCTTATTGGTTACCCCTCCGTAAGGACATTACGATAAGGAGGGAACGGACGGACCCAAGAGGCGATTCCAGAGGTTTAGCCAATGCGGTAATGGCCGGTATGATCCAAGCGCCTGTGACACCATAAATGAATAAAGAGGGCTGGAAGATCCAAAGACCGCCACCGTCCTGCCTGACCCACGTACAATGGCCATTGTATCGCCGAGAAACTGAAAATGCTAGTGTACAAAACACAACGTACATTTGGACAATATTATCGGCCAAACGTGGGTGTACGAAAGTTTAAAAGTGAGCAAATTAATTGCTTGGGATTTATAACTGTAGGACGTTGTCCGAACAAAGAGTATACATTACTTTCTTCGTACCGTCACAACATAGTGGAGAAATTCTTGCAACGGTTCATTGTTAGAGACGAGACTAAACGCGTTGCATCGACACGTTTTCTTTGATAACAGATTTCAGAGGGGAGAGTAATTGCCACCGTTCTTTCAATTATTATGATTTACTGTAGCGCATAATGTTCATCGGTGCACTTGAAACGTGAAGGACCTGCTCATTTACCATTCACGTTTTCTTTATTCAGATGTTAAAGCTGCCGTTCCAAGTGAACAGGGGGAGACCATGTTCGTCGTCGTTTGCTACAGATCGATCGCCTATCCATAAACGAGTTTATGTTTATGCTTCCGTGTGAACGTACCCGGATCGCGCGAAGAACCGTCGCCGGCGAATGAGAGTGCACGTCTTTGCGTGCACATTCTCGACCATTCTACCTCGAGTGCTTTAAAAGGAACGAATAAAGTCGCGAGTCGTAAAGGGGTTTTCACGACGATCGGGTGCAGGGCCTGTAAACGCGTCCAAGATGCTGTTGACACCTCGTTCTGACGAAATGACGACCGCAGAAGAGAACACATTGCATCAAACGGTTCCTACATGTACCCAGCGAAGCCGTAACTTACAACATCACAGATTATGAAGGACTTTCCACGTTTCAAAAAGCGGAACTTTTATATCAACTGAATCCTTTTGAGGGAAGATACGGTAATTATAAGTATCCGTATACAATAGTTCCGGAGAATTAGCGTCCGAGTGTAATTCGAATCGTACTTTGACGCACCATTATTTAACACTAGATTGCCGGATGTTGGGTATATACCTATTTTGCCTGAAATGAGTCAATTTGAGTGAAACATCAAAATTGAGTTAAAAAAAAAATAAAACTTTATTTTAATTAAACTTTATTCAAAACAATTATTACATATATATTCTGGAAGCACTCTTTACAGTACCAAGTATAATATCTCTTTTGAAGTAGGAAGTTGGCCCTGAGACGTCTTTGAATTTGGTATGACCAGGAAATCTACTAGTATTTTTACCATCTTTCAATGATTTCCATAATGTCCCATCAGCAGTCCTTTGTGTTGAAATTTCTTCATTATCGGATCTATCCGCAGGGTCTAATTCACTTTCGGTTTAAAAATCAGGAATATATCGTACTCCTTTTTTGCCAAGAGTTATATAACGACCACTATCACTAGCACTTGATTCACTTTCAGATAGAAAACAAGCTCTTCTTTTTCTAGGAGCTGTACGATGAAGATCTTCATCTTCCCTGCTCGAAAATTCAATCATATTAGCTTGAATAATAGCAACCCATATCTAGAACTAAAATATTTATTTACATTTACGTAAATACATCTTATAAATAAATTCTGAAATTACCTTGGTACGCAAAAATTCTTCGAAAATTATTTATAAAATTTATTTTTTTTCGTGTTACTAAAAATGCATTATTCTCTCCGATGCCATAAATCGAAATGAAAGAACAGAAAGAATTTCTTACCAGAGCTTTCATAAGAGCCTTCAACAAAAAAGACTTGCAACAAATAATTTCACAATATTAAACGTGCAAGTTTGCAATGGATATCTAACTAATAAATTGACAAGTTTGAACACGAAAACTATCGCATCAGATTGTTTACAAAAAATGTCTATGGCCAAGAAATAAGTTAAATGTGTGTAAAACGACCAACTTTAAAAATATTGAATGAGTCAATTTGACTCACATTCGCCAAAATAGGTGTAGCACATATGGATTTTTGGAACTAAGGAGTGGGGAGAGGAAGGAATCAGCATTTGTATACATTTTATAATTTTCTTAAAAACAAATATATGTTTTAAAAATAAATTATTTAAGTTTTTCTATATATATATAGCAATAAAATCGTAAATGAGTCAAATTGACTCGTTCCGGCAATCTAGTGTTAATTCCGTGTACCGTGTGTCGCGCTATGGCGTAATTACAGGTATCTTCGGTATAGGGAAACTTTTTTAATTAATATCATTACGGAACGAAATCGACGACATAACAGAAACTCACAAATTCCTCACAAGTTCTCCTAACTTGCAGCAAATGACGCCATAGCATGACTGGGTTCCCACTAGGTGTGAAGAGTGTTACATAGAGTGTGGTGCGTCAACGTGTCGAGGGTGAAAAACCAATCAGAGACGCGCTTAAACTCATGGCGCACTTTTACCGCAGTTCTAATTGATTTTTATTGTCGACGCGTTCAAGCGCTACGCTGCAATCGACGCATACAGTGAGGCTCCAACTATAAATTCCTGTTTGTGCTTCTTGAGGATGAGCGCTGAGGTAAAGTTCCTGGCGGATAAATTAAAAGTCCGAGAATTTGAACCGCTCACAAGTTTAAAAAGCAATAACGATATATTACAACAATAAAAACCAAGAATTGACGATACAATTTATCGATATAATTCAGGGTACATTAGCGTGTCCAGTTAACGCACTAAATCTGAACGTGGAAAAAACGGACCAAATTGTTCGAAGTCCTACTTCAGTCTGAAGTTCTAAAAAAATTGGAAAGTCCTATTCTTCTGTCGAGATATAGGAAGGGGTGCACTTGGATCGCTAAGCCCTGATTTGTAGATTTTAGGTTAACATTCTCAAAAGGTTCGCTTCTCTAAAACGGAACAGAATTCCTCAAATCCTAAAAAATGTCCGGGATATCGGGTGGTTATACGATGCTTATTGAAAATGCGTCACCATGGCAGACCCTGCAGTGCCAACTTGAAAACTTCCCCGGTCGAAGCCATTAATTCCAAGTTCCTTCTTTAACTGTTTTTAATCACGTGCAGAACACTCTTTCCAAAAAGCGTGCCTTGCACTGTCCATGACCAATGTCATCTAAATACGTTCCAGGTTGTATCACTCCAATCAAATAATTGAAAAATTCCTCCGTAGCGCGATACATGGATGTTTTTCAGACGAGTAAACATCGATGATATTTCTAGAGAAAACATAAGTGCCGTTTCTCTACATCGCGACAAGTGGATGCATTTTTAAGTTAATAAATGTCGGGGACATCTTCAAATGGAATATTCGTGACATTTTTAGGTTAAATATTCAGAACAAATTCATTCAGTGTTGACATTTCCAGGTTAATTATCACTACCAAATCCGTTCAGATTATGGACAATATTTGATGAAGAGACGCGGTAGCGGCTCAGACAAGTTCATAGTCGCTACCACTCTATATACTCGAAACATCTTGCCAGCGGGCATTTAATTTTCTTCACTCGGTCAGTGCTGACATACTAAAGACCGAAGAACATTTTAACCTACACGAAACGCTTCGTTTATTTTCTTCCTATTTTTTGAGACCTTAATCATTACAATCGGTGAAGGTGTTCTGGAGTTATAGCGGTTTGAAATTTCGACAACGTTAGTTTGATCACATTCGTCGTCGTCTCCTTCACCTATGAACCTACACGCGAGCAAAATCCACGCTCGTGAGTACACACATTCAAAGCCGGGTTGTCCTTCAAGGCTCGTTCTCATCGCGCGACTATTTTCTAACCCAAGGGAATGTATGGAACTGCCATCTAGTGGCTACACATAGTAAATACTTTTAAAATCGTGTGCGTAATTCAAACTGTCAATTTGCTATTTAGGTTGAAACATTCTGTGTACTGCTTAATGAAGCATGTTATTATCCCACGATAAATACTAGCCTATGAAAAATATTCTACGATAAATCTTCGCTGTGTTGGTGAGTGCCCTTAAGGGTTAATAAGTCTTACAAACTCTTGTGTGTTTTTATGTAATCTTCGAGAAAGCACGGCACTGCTCAACCACCCTACAAAAATTGAATTTCGGTGTACAGATAATAAAGATATGGCATTAAAATCTGTTGCATTAATTGAAATTAGTATTATCTAGCACTTAAACGTATTTGTTGCAAAACATGAAAACGAGTTCTTGGTAATATGAGGTACGAAATTTGTATTAGTTTCGAATACTGAAGTATTATAAACGTATAGTAGAGTACGACAGACGTATAATCAAAGAAGCGTAGGAAACGTTTCTTTGCAATAGGGCATTTAATTGCGATGGTAACCTATGAAGAATGTCGATACGTTACTAGATTCTGCTAGGACATACTCGGTTTAATTCACATTCCGATCATGATTGACATTTTTAATCGCTTCAAAGCTTACAGTTTAGGCAGAGAATTAACACAGGAATTTGGGTTAACATTGAATATTAAAGAATGTAAAACGGGCAGAAGGTCCCTAATGGTAGTATTTTCCAAAAATTAAATCGTCACGCTGATTTTGTAATAAGTGTCAATGCGATATTAAAATGAGTGCCAGATCATTGACACAATTCATATGAAGTTTCTGGAATTTCGTGTAGAAGACAAATTGTATCAAATGCAGAGATATTGTAATCGAAAATGTTTATCGTACAGGAATGGTTTTATTATCTTTTTCTCATTATATTTAAAGATCGACATCGAAGAAAACCATGAAGACATTCTTTTTAGAATGCGTCTAGATAAAATTTCAGTATCATCAGTTTCACCAATTTTAGTCGTCATCTTCATTCCTTCACGTGCAAACCTATACACCAGCAAACTGCTCACGAATCTACAAATTAAACCCGAATTTGTCCCTCAAGCTGCTTAGCATGGCACGACTTGTTTACAAGTATTAAGGTGAAGTGAAACACGTCGAGGAACTTGATCAATGTCGATAAAGAAGATTTTTCTAAATGCCTACGTTGCCGACGTTCGTTTTTATATTGACANCTTCTTTATCGACGTTGATCAAGTTCCTCGATGTGTTTCACTTCACCTTAAGCGGATCGTCGCGAGACGAGACAAGGACGTTGGAGGCCGCGCGCTAGCGACTCGCGGAAGTGTAACGATATAAGTCCGTGTATCAATTATAGTATGCTGACGCGAGATTCTTCGCTTGCAAGATGCGCTTTGCCTTACTCTGCAAGGGCAGCTAATAAATTGTGATTTGTATAGTGAGGAGTTAGAATTTGGTAGTCGTTATCGGAAGGTGAATACCGAATTCTGTTGCACGTTAGTAATTTGGAATAGGCTTCGAAAGAGGGTGATGAAGGGTGAAAGAGCGAAAGAGTGGAGCTCCTTGAAGAGGACCTACACCTTGACTTCGCAGAGGCCTTTACTTCCGGTGACGTCTCCCTTACGTCCTGCCGATTGCAATGAACTGCACGTGAACGCCTTCAAACCGGGATGTGCCCTAGAGTTGGAGCTTCCTAAGATTCTCCCGCAGCACTGTCGTTCTTCTCACTGTTGGCTCGTGGATGTCGGAGTACCGAACGCACAACTGTTACTATTAGTATGGTCAGCTCGTCAAAGAACCCCAGCCACACCGAGTGTGGACTAACTGACTGAGAGGTCTTAGTAGACAAGCCCCTAAGATTGGCCCCTCAGACTAGCACTGTACTCTTTTTCGGTGCAGTTTTTATACGAGATCTTATGCTTGAGATGACCGTGGGGAGAGGGTCAAATTCCTTTTTCTTTTATTTTGTTGCTACGGGCTTGATCGGACGTGATCAGGTAGTCACTATGTTGACGGATGAGAAGGCCCCGTGTTTTGGTGCAGAGTGCAGTTCGTTGTGGAAGGCGTGCGAATAAGCCAAAACATTCCTCGATGATTATTCCACTCGTTGTTATTTTTCCTGGTTAATCGGATGATACTATCGTCGCTTTGGATTCGACATTTATCTTCCGGTAACTGACTCATACTTAATATAAGGCGCGTCTCTCTATTTTGAGGAAATAGAGTAGCCTCGTAACAGGTAAAACTTACTTAGTTCCACTTTATTTCTTTTACATAGACTTCATTTCTTAAAACGTTTACAGCAGTGAAAAATAAAAGTAATAGCTTTTCTATGTGCCAGAGAGATAACAATCCCACCGTATTCATAATTACGTCTGTAATAAAACATACTTCGTTCAAGTTACTTCTTCATCAATATCAGCAGACACGGTAGAATCTCGCGCCTAGTATATAACTAGAAAATTACTTGTGACGGGCGCCGCGGGCAGTAACGCCAACCCAAATTCAACCCCTTCGCTGTAAGTCAAACAGAAGAAGGCGAATTCGAAATCTGATGAAACTTTTGGCATCCTCGACCCCGATTTAAGGGGGACATGTATCAGCGATTTTCAAAATACGAACCGGAACCCGCCGAAAAGGCGTTACCTTTGTTTCGTGACACACACGTGTGTATGCGTGCATGCATGCATATATACACGTGCGCTCGCGCGCACACACGCACCCACGCACGCACGCACACGCGCGCGCGCGCGTACGCCCGTACACACGTGCACACGTGCACGCGTACACACGTACACACGTAAACACGCACGAAAACAGCGCTTTAGTAATATAGAAGGAAAGTGAAAGTATTGCGCGACGCTACGGTGTATTGTTCTCTCGAACAAGAACGGGTTTTCAAAGGAAAACTGTTCCCGGCTTCGAATAAATTAATTTTGAGGGCAAATACGGACATATATGATTTATTTGGATTTTGCTCTTTCCGAAACAATCGAAACTATGTCGTTCGATGCACTGAATGCAGAGATACGCACATGTACATGTACTTTTTCCGTCGAAAATATGTTTCAGATACGGCGGTGTTACGTTCCACGTAACGTCACCCCTCCAACTACATATATTAATTAAGTTAAGCGTCGTAATTACTTTTCTCAAATACTATGTTACTAATATCGTGTTATATCGTCCTCGCTCGTCTGTCAATTTTCTACCGAACACGTGTTAGCAACGTGCTCAAAATAGGTAACCGTCACCATGCGAAAGGTGATCAGAACGAGAATCCCTTGTTCTTAATCCTCTAGGACAACGATGGCCCGGACCAGTGGTAGCCCAACTTAGGACTTCGAACAAACATTGTTAACACAAGTAAGAAAACTCATAGAAGTGGATAATGTTAAGTTGAGGGCAATGTCCTCCCTCTACCCAAATTTTGAGACAATTCACTTCCGAAACAGTATAAAAAGGGACGCACCTATGCACCCTGTGGACAGGGACAGTGATCAGTGAGAGTTTATCCATAGACGACGAGCGTTTCATAGAGTTTCAGCTTCTTTACAAATACGACCGAGGAAGAAATCCAGTCTCCTCATTATTCAAGGTACCATATTTTTCTATGTTTTAATAAATCAATCGTTCACATTTATCTTTTTGAAAGGAGAAACAACAACAATGTCCAATTCCTACTATTCCTTTGATATAAGAGGGCGCGGGGCTTGGTCTAGCTTCCCCTCTACATCTAATTCCTATTATCCTCCAATATAAAAAGGAGACCGGGCCTTGGCCTAGTTTCCTCTCTAAACTTATTCCAATAGACATTCCCGAAAACCAACGACTAAAACGCCCAGGCGTTTGTACCAGGGGACCCCAGAAACTCCAACCCAATAGTTGTAACCCTAGAGTAAAATAAAATCATGTTTATCTACTTCATAAAAAGATAATCAGTTCATTTCTTCCCTCCTAGACGTAACAGCAGCGGCGACGGAGGCGGAAAACGGGCGCGCCAAGTACGTTCCTGCCATATCGGCATGTTCAAGCAGCGTTTGGCGTTTGATGTTCGATTTTGTATATTGTAACATGCATGGCGTCACACTGTAAATAACTTATTCCATTGAATATATCTTTCAATGACTGCTTACAAGGAAACATTCCCAAGTGTCCGCCTCCGATCTTATTGAGTTTCATATATGTTGAAGAACACAAAAATCTAAGAGACACGTGTTTTTTTTTATATCTGCAATGGTCCACATTTAAGAGGTGAAACAACCCCCCAAAGTTTATCGAAAAATCGGTTTTTTAAATATTTTTCGTAGGAGCAGTGGAGGGATTTCGACGAAACTTTGCATAAACTTATTCTGTATAAGGACGGTGACAACACAATATTGTTCAGCAATGTTCCCCTCACCCTCAAGGGGGTGAACTACCCTTCAGGTGACATTTTTTTGTAATATCCATTAAACAAGCACTCCTACTTAAGTTCCACTTACGCGATGTGATTGCTCGCAAAAAATTAAGAAATACGTGTTTTTTGCTTTTTGCCAATGAACATTTACACATCGGTTGACTGGCGGACACTTGGGAATGTTTCCTTGTTAGTGATAAGAAAAATGGATGGGTTGTGCTTACAATCTAGTATTCTGGTTTTACTAACATCCAGCACGAGATACTAGGCTCCTCTCGTGATTTCACAACTTTCTAATGACAATATTTATCAATCTAAGGCACACATTTCTGAAGACTATATTCCTGTAGAATTACGTTTTTGCGAAGCCTTTTCTTTTATATTTACGATTTTTGAAAAGTAATATTTTTTCAAATAGAATGTATTAGCCGCAAGTTTTTTTTACACCGACGGTGTTTTGGGGATATGTTGTTACTGTAAAGAAATAGATTCAAATATAGGGTGAATCTTAAGAAGAAAATATATGCATATATGCCTATGTACGATACTTATCTACACAAGGTGTCCCGGACCTTGCGAACAAGAAATATATGACAATAATCCCTATTTAATTGTGAAAAAAAATATCCAATGTAAACTTGAATCCAAATTGTAGTTTCAAAACTACAGAGTACGTACTTTAAGTTGGAAAGTTGGCCAATCACAGAGTAGGATTATGTTTGCACACGTACCGACAAAACCGGAGCCGGCACCCGACATGATAATTTTCACCCGCGCCGGTAAAATCGGTGTCGCCGCGACTCTGATGATCATTTCACATAAGATTACATCAGAATCGGCAAGCCGATCGCTGTTTGGACCATAGACATGGGAATATAGAGACAGAGTGTAATGTTGCGCGGGGAAGCTATATCGAGCGGAGGGTGACGAGGTATTTGGTGCCTTGTTACGTCCCACGTAACCCACCCGATAGATTATCTCTAGCTCTAAGTACTAATGAGTTTTATTATCATGCGTTGGGGCTGAATCACGAGCGTCTCGCGTATTTAGGCTGAGATCTTATAAACTGTAAAGGGAAATCGGAAGACGGTGTACTGATATCAATTTAGACAGCACGACAAACTAATCGATTATCAGACTAAAGATATCGATGTTTAGACGTCTTGAAATCTCACTCCATCGATTAGGTCACTGAGAGGAAAGACTAACCTCTTTAAAAGGGTTCATGTCTCCAGAGCGCGAGTTCAGTTCGGTTCAGTCGAGTCCATGCGAGTCCGCGGCATCATCCAGTTCCATTTGAAAGTCAAGTGTCAATTCAAAAGAGAGCAGTCTCTTTCATTGGTGGATTACATTAAATCCAGGTACGCCTAAATCTTGTTTCCCGAATTAAGCTTATATACTTGTAATTTAATTAACTTTACACGATTCTTTCCTTTTACCGCTAATATCTTTCTTCTAAACCTTATCTATTATATCGATATTGTTTTATTCTATTCGTAATAAATGCTTTATTAAAGAATTCAAACCGCTTACTATTTACTTTTTGCACCTTAGTGGTCCAATTTCCCCCAATTCGTTTGGCTCATATCTAATTGGCCTACTCGGAATCCAACCGGCAGTCGGTCATTAGTTCGACTGGCAGCTTCTCAACTTGCCAATCCTAACCCAGAACCTCAAGTAGAATTAGTCCAAATTAGAGTTCTAAATCCAAGTTACGTCAGAAACGAAGAGAAATTCCCCGTAAATTATCGGTAATTTTTCCAAAGCCTTTTCTATCGAGAAATTATGAGAATTTGAATTTTTCAACAGAGCGAACGAGAGGTTTCGATTAGCTATAGAGAAACATCGTAAAGGGGAATTTCCGTTGTACGTTCTCCGTAGCCAATCAAAACCTCCCATTCGCTTCGTCGCAGAATGAAATATCAGTTCATTTGAAACAAATTGCATGGAATTTTCCGTGAAGTTGTACATACGTGAATATTTTTAGCTGGAGGTAAATACGATCCTATAATCAATATTTTCTAATAGTAATTATTACTCTTTAGCTTGAACTTTGAAGTTGATTGAAAAAAAAAAGTTATTTAAACGTAGAAACCTAAAGTATAAATAACAAAATTAACGTTCTCTTAAATTCTCAATGTTCCCGGTAACTTACGGTATGTTTCACAGTTACCTTCTCCAATTTAATGTTACCGAGAATTTTCGAATTCTAGTCCAAATAGATTAGACGAGCTGGTCCCAGGACCATCTGACGATATCCCGAATCATAACTTCCCTTTTTTTTCCATATTCCTATAACCTCTTCAATCTTTCCCGCCCTTTTACCATCAAGAAGGACGGGACGTAACAGCCTAACTTTGATTGGCTAACGTTCTGCGCATGCGTAATGACGTAGAAATGAATTCGAAGAAGGTTATGATAAACGTGTTAAGTAGTTACGAATTTTTGTGAGGTTACAACAAAATCGTTTCCATAAATGTAAAAAAATAGCGCACTGTATTTTACCGTCCTGTAAGAACAGATCGGACTTTCAAAATTGGAAAGAAAAAAGAAGTTTGGAAGTAATAATACGAAAATTACATTTCACAGGTACTAAAATTATTTACCGTATTTACGAATTATAATTAGCCGTACTGCGCATGCGTACGAATTTATCCAATCCGATTCAGGCACCACATTCCTCGGCAATTCGGCTTCACTCCTATTGTCTAAGATTGTACTTTATGCTATGCCTTTATATTTCTATGTCTATGGTTTGGACATCCGGCTTGCCGCGTTCAACGCCAGCGCGCTGAACGGCCGAACCAACAACTAGACCAGAGCGGAATAATATTACAAAAATATTTTTCGAACTTATGAAAACTGCTCTGGTACTTCTCGATCGGTGCTAAAGAAACTTATTCCATCTTGCTGTAAATTTATTCTTAAAAAAAAACTCGTGATTGCAAAATTAAGTCACTTAAAACATTGTAGCAGTATGTTATAAAATCATCTTTTTATTTAAAAGTGTATAATAAATGTACACCGATTTACTTTTAAGATACTAAACATAATCTAAGTACAACCTTATACACTAAAAGTGCATGAATTTTATGAATATTATTTAAAGACATTTCATTTAAATGTCCGCAATATTTTACAATGTAACTACATTTTCATATGTCCGTGAAAGCTGAATATAAACTATCAATTTAATGTTTTCGAATAGCTTAGATTTCTGTACAGGTTAGCTAGCCTTCTATGATATATATACTGAAAATATAAGCGTGAATAAAATTTACATATATGTCACGGGATATTTTTATTATACATACCATAGATAATGTACGTTTTCTATACTTATGTCCTAATTTGTACGTCCACTATAAGTATATTATACTTCATACGTGGTAATACATCATAATTTACACAGTGGTAAAAAATCATGATACATGGTCACCAGCCAAAGAGGAAGTAAATAAAAAATCAGAGTATGGACGTAATTAACAGTTTTATTAAGTTAGGATTTTGATATAAAAATTAAGTATGTATGAAAAATGTTAGGATACATGAGGTGTCTTTTATTTTTTTAAACGTATTTTCAACGATGTTGATTAACCTTTGGTAGATGTCTACTAGAGCTATTATATATTTTCGATGCGTCAAGAAATAAGTAGACATTTGTAGATCAATAGTGGATATATAATTTTTATCTAAAATAGACATAGATATTTATATACATCCTTTAGATATTTTTTTAGGTATATGATAGACGATATACATTTGGTAGACCTACTTTAAACGATTAATTTACGTATATTCCACTTTATGGGTGCTTGGATCATGTATCCATATTATCTAATTCTGATCAAATTGCACGTTTGTCATAGTTGGACATGCAAAATATGTGTTTTGTTTTTGTAGATTTGCGTTATACATAGGAAGTCAAAACCTTTAAAAAATGTCGGGAAATAATATTTTAATTCAAATTAACGTTTCCGTGCTTCACATATTCGTGTAAAGTTTTATTCTTTTACCTTACACCGCAATGGCGATTACGGTCGACTGTCACGAAACGATCACTAATTACTAAGAGCGACTTTAATTAGCAGACTGAAGCAAGCATTACGTACTGAAACAAAAGTGCCCGTCCTGTATGTACGCCTTTTGTCGATCTTTCCGTATCGAATGGGTTAAACCAGCAGGCATTACATGCTAAAACAATGGTACCCCTGCCGTATGGACGTTTTCCATCCGTCTCTACGTATCTGAAGGGTTAAATGCAGACCGTAATAGACAGAGATCTGAAGTGCAACGTGATCGTTGCAAATTAGAAAAGAAATCATTAGATTCATAATTAGATTCGAAAAATAGCGCGACCTAATTGCATATGGTCATACATGTTTGTATGAGTACAATCATGTCTGATTAGCGCCGCTTTTCGCATATGCTCACATCTGGGGAATTAGATATAATCGTACCTGAATATGTACAATGTATGTATGTATATATGTATATATATATATGTCTGTTCGTACAAAAAATGAATTTTTTCTTCGGACCGAGTTAACCAACAAATTTGGCGCTTCGTTTTGGGTCTGCCCAAGGGATCGTCAGTAAAGATCCGCAGATAGGCTACGTTTTAGACCCTGAAAAATGTTTCGGTATTGTCCGGATTCGAAACTGATTGTGAGACTCACGGTAATAAGCAGTTACGTTAACCACGATGCTACCGATTACGTATAAACAACTGAATATTTTTCGGCCTCAACAAGGGCGCTATTGTACTCCTCTGCTGGAGCTAAAGAGACATGTTGTATTTTCTTGTAATCTTGTGTTAAATGATCGTAACATTCAAAATTCATCTTACATAGGTATAAAGGGTGTCCTAAATCCCTTAGTAATTTCTGAAGCTGCGAGGATTTGGTGATATTTCGTTGAAAGTTTCTCTTTGACATTGTGATCAGGAAACTTGGGAGAGTTTCGTGCCAATTACATTAAAAAGCATGCGCGAACGGCACCGAATACTTAATGCCAATAATTCAATCTCTGATTTGATTTCTGACGAAATTTTACGTCTTTGACAAATATTCATTTCTCAATTCGGAGAACTTATCACGGATTCGTGTTTGGCATAACGAAAGTACGTTTCGTTTTGTAGAGCCTGTAATTTTTTCAGATGAATTAAAAGAATATTTTGGTAGTAAAAGAAAGTGTATTCCTCATACACGTTTCTTAACTCGCCAAAAGCTTCTGCAGCTTGGATGGGATATACTGCCACCCACCATATGCTCCAGATCTGGCACCTTCTGATTATTACTTGTTCCGGTCTCTACAAAATTTTTTAGACGGTAAAACTTTTACTTCAAATGAGGAGGTCAAAAATCACCTGGATCAGTTTTTTGACAGCCAAAACCAAACATTTTATGAGCGTGGAATCATGCTACTGCCAGAAAGGTGGCAATAGGTATTGGATCAGAATGAACAATATATAAATCAATAAAATATTTATGCGCTATAAAAAAATCGTCTTTCATTTTCATAAAAAAAGACGAAATTACTTTCCGAACAACCCAATACAACAACGAGTGAGACTCGTGGTACTTCGTTCGAACCAAACGCAAACAACACAAGCCTGGCTTGTGGTACTTCATTCAGGACAAACGTAAACAACACGAATCAGACTCGTGGTTCAGTCGTTTTCGATATTTTCTTACTTTATTTACGTGTAATTCTTCGTTACGTACACACGTTTAGGTTATAATTTCCTAACAGGATTAAACAACTCTTATATCTATCATGTCAGTAAAAAGAAAAACTAATATTGATGATAGTAGTGAGAAGTGTGTTATTATTGCGGATAATGATTCGGTAGATCCTTCTGACAATGATAGTGATGGTAGCAATATTGCGATTCCTGTACGAAAACGTCTAAGAAAATTAATCATTGAAGATGACACCGATGATAAAGAAAGTATTGATCATCAATTATCGCAGTAATGGATTTGGAAAGAAAAAAATGACATAGAAAAATTTGGGAGTATATGCAGACTCCTGGCATAAGAGTAGCCATTTTAGATCAGCTAGGTAGAAGTAAAAAAGTGTTAGATTCTTTTTTATATAATGTTTGACAATGTGTTTTGAGGTTATATTGTCACGGAAACGAATCGGTACGCAGGACGAACAATAATCGATGAAAATAAAAGAAAGGAAACTGATGAGACTTGGATCCCTGCAAATTGTAATGAAATTAAAATATACTTTGTATTATGCATAATAATGGCTCAAGTTAAAAAACCAAAAATTCAGAAAAACTGGTCTATAAGGGCCATTACGGAAACACCGATATTCAGGAAAACTATGCCACTGAAAAGAGTTTTGCAAATCACTAGGTTTTTCCATCTTGCAAATAACGATACGACTGACGAGATGAATAGATTACGGAAACTCAAACCTGTGATATACTATTTTAATAAAAAATTCAAAGAAGAATATGTAATGGAAGAGAACATCGCGAGCGATTAATCGTTAATAAAATTTAAGGGACGCATGTCTTATAAATAATTTAATCCCTCGAAGAGGGTGAGATTTGAGATGAAATTTTTTAACTGTGCGAGTCAGCGTCGAGCGATTGCTATAATTTTAAAATATATTCACATAACAATAAAACAAATCTTGATTACAGTGCACCTGAAAGTGTTGTCATGAAATTAACAAAGTCAATACTACATAAAAAACACACTTTGTATATAGATAATTGGTATTCTTCGCCGAAACTGTTTTTAACTTTAGTTGAAAATGGAACAAATGCTGTTGGGACAGTACGTTTTAATAGAAAAAATATGCCGGGAGATTTTGTTGAAACAAAATTAAAAAAGGGTTATGCAGAATGAAAAGCTGCAACGGCATATTAGCGTTGAAGTGGAAGGATGAACGATACGTCCATATTATTCTACGAAGCACGAAACTGTAGAAATGACTGAACAAACCGAACTCAACTAAACCCTACTTTCAATCCAAAATGTATTGTTGATTACAACGGGGGAATGATTGGTATTGATAGTCAATATCAGATATTAGCGTGTTTCCTGTTATGAGGAAATACTTGAAAGGGTACCGAAAAATCTTTTTTTACATATATGATATTGCACTTTTTAATTCATGTATTCTGTACAACAAAAATAATATGGAAAAGAAACAGAATTACACCGAGTATAGACTTCAAATAGCCGAAGCATTATTACAAAGCGTACCGTTACAAGTGTTACAGTGAAACACCGAAATCTGAAGAATGTCGACTTTCACCGGTGAATGTCAACATTCACATAGTCGCTTAGTGTATGTCCGAAATATTTGCTAAATACCCTTATTTCTGACTTACACCGGTAAATGTTGACATTCACCGATGTGTGATGTTGACACACACTGGAGAGGGTCCGAATGTACAACAATGTAATGAAATATTCGATCTTTCACCGACGTATTTGGTATCTGTTGACATTCACCGGTGAAAGTCGACATTCTCCAATTTCGGTCATTCACGGTAACATATATATTACATAACATATCCGGACATCTAGCCATTTAGTGTATCTAAAATAGAGTTCACAGATATCTCTATATATATCTTACATACGTTCAATAAACATTTATATACGATTAATTTCCGGATATTCCACGTTCCGCGGTGCCTGGGTGGGGACGTTTTTTTTTTTAATATCTTGTTTATGAGGAGATACAAAATACCAAAGAGTAGACTTGGTATCGTTATTTGTACGTGTTAGTCTATATCTCATTGAAAAGGTTCAGTCCTCGTGAGATTAAAACGAACATCACGAGTAGAATTTCCATCAGCACTACGTCGTTGAAACGTACAGATGGTAGTGGAACGTCCTGATATATAGTCTTCTTTTCTAATCCACCTAAAGTAGCGCAAGGATCACGGAAGGTTAACCGAAGCTTTGAGATCGCCTTAATCTCCCTACATTGGTGGGCTGAAAAGCAATGTCTTGAGGGAGCTTAAAGCAGACGGCACGGGAGGTTTTGGTGGCCTCATCGGGGACTGGTAATCGGTAGATTTCATCGGCACGTTTCCCCCTCTCGGTGTTACGAGCTTGCGAGTCGAGACGGAACTACCGCGAGGAGGAAAACGAGGGTGAGATTTATGCTCGAACGAGCCCCTACGGCATACGAGCCCCTCGCGCAAAGAAAGCACGATTTCAGATGCGAGACGAGGGTGGCAAACCTCGATAATTTAACCGGAGGTTAATTCAAGATACGCCCTATCAATTAATCATGGCGTCGGGCGTACTTACCGCGATCGATGCAGAAAGCGTGGCAAAAGAACATCAGGAAGGGAATAAATTCAAAGGGGCTGAAGATGGAAGGGAGAAGGGTCGACTAGTGGCGGCCAATTAAGGGAGATCTGAACCAAGTTCATTTAAGGTTGATTTCTTAATAATATTGGGTTGTTCGGAAAGTAATTTCATTGTTTCCCAACAGAGGACTTAATTTTTTTTTTTTCACGGCCAACTTCACACTTAAGCCGCATTATATATTTGGACAGCTGATCTAGCAAGGCTTGCTTGTGAAAAAGTTTGATTGATTCTACGCAGTAGTTTTTGGTTGGTACTCTTTCAAATATGGAAAGTGAAAAGCGGCATTTTCGGCATATTTTACTTTTTTACTATCGAAAAGGTAAAAATGCTGTTCAAACAAGAAAAAAATTATCCGATGTGTATGGAGAAGATGTATTGACGGAACGCCAGGGTCAAAACTGGTTTGCAAAATTTCGATTCGGTAATTTTGATATTGAAGGTGCACCACGTTCTGGAAGGCCACTTAAAGCTGATGAAAACAGTAAAGGCATTAATTGATGCAAACCGGCGAATAACGACTCGTGAAATCGCTGAGAGATTAAATTTATCGAATTCAACCGTTCATGATCATTTGAAACGCCTAGGTTTAATCTCGAAGCTCGACATATGGATTCCTCGTGTTCTTACGGAAAGAAATTTGTGTCATCGCATTGACGTCTGTGATTTGCTTCTCAAACGTTAAGAAAATGATCCATTTTTGAAGCGCATCATCCCTGGGGACGAGAAATGGGTTGTCTACGACAATGTTACACGCAAGAGGTCATGGAGTAAAAAAGATGAACCGTCTCAAAGAACTTCGAAAGCCGAAATTCATCAAGAAAAGGTGATGGTATCTGTTTGGGGGGATTTCAAAGGAATCGTTTTTTTTTTTTGAGATTCTACCGAACAACACAACGATCAATTCTGAAGTGTACTGTCACCAGCTGGGTAAATTGAATGATTCACTTAAACAGAAGAGACCAGCATTGATCAATAGAAAAGGTGTAGCGTTTCACCAAGATAATGCGAGACCTCATACAAGTTTCTTAACTCGCCAAAAGCTTCTACAGCTTGGATAGGATATACTGCCACACCCACCATATGCTCCAGATCTGGCACCTTCTGATTATTACTTGTTCCGGTCTCTACCAAATTTTTTAGACCGTAAAACCTTTACTTCAAATGAGAAGGTCAAAAATCACCTGGATCAGTATTTTGACAGCAAAAACCAAACATTTTATGAGCGTGGAATCATGGTATTGCCAGAAAGATGGCAAAAGGTATTGGACCGGAATGGACAATATATAATTCATTAAAATATTTATTCGCTATAAAAAAATCGTCTTTCATTTTCATTAAAAAAAAAAAACGAAATTACTTTCCGAACAACCCAATACATGAAGCTGGATTCTACAAAGTGGCTTCGACGTATACGGATATGGGCCGGATTTAAATGCGATCATGTATACAAGGTGTCCCAGATCCCGTAGAAGTTTTGGAGAATGGGGGCAGTTGACGAAATTTGAAGTCGAGAGGTCCTCTTCACTATTTTCCTTGAATTATTATAAAGTTGACTAATCTTGAGTTCGGGTTGGAAAATGTTCGCCAGGGTCGTCACATATATCTCGATATGTGAGCATTGCGTATTATCTTACGCATACAAACAAGTATGATCATATTTCATCGTATATGATCATATACAATTGCGTCGCGCCATTATTCAGAGTAAATTATATCTGACAAATCATACATAATCATACATGAATACATATAAATAATTTTTCTCGGGTTAGGTTATAGACGTACACGCTTTTTATAGAATGACTAAAATGATTAGGCCGGAAAGTGACACAGGCGGTACTTTGATGAGTTTGACGATACGGTGTTTTCTTGGTCGTTTTATAAAACGTCTGGTCGCTTTATGAAATGACTAACTGGATTGTAAGATAAAGTCAAGTGAACGAAAATTGGTCCATCTGAGCGCTTTTTAAAAACCGACTTGGTGATTTGCAAAACGCTGTATTTTACATTCTGGCTGCTATGTATAGAAGTAAAAGGCAATTTAACAAAAGAAAAACTAAAGCGTTTGCGTACCCTAATAGCACGAATATCAAAAAATTACTATGTTAGCAAATGTGAACACGTACAATTTTAATTTTAAATACGAACGTTCCGTAGCAGTTCTTTATGCTAAAGTTTATTATAACTTTATTGTAAATCTGCAGACGCATACAAATTATTGCAATTACCTAAATCTGCAGAACTCGCCCTATGTCCACTGTTGTATGGGAAGCGTATAAATATGCAGTTCCGTTTTTCAAAACTGTGCTTCTGTTGTACACGTCAGGTTAGTACCCTAAACGACATCCGCTACGATAGTTCCGTTTCCTTGTCAACAGCCTACACTTTAATTTCTTTATAATACTTAAAACTATATTGTTCTGGTTGGTAAACGTTGGTGGCAAATTTTGTACGGTTACAAGTACAAGTGTGCGGAAGCGGATATGCTGTTATCAGAATTAACCAGAAGCTACTGAAGGGGTACGTGTGCACCGTAAACGTTTGACCAGCCAATCGGACGTATCAAATTATCTTTGCATGCGATCCCAATTGGACCCGTGGGCAAAGTTCGGAAGTTTAGCCTGGATCTAAATTTACTAAAGATCGTTAAGGTGAAGTGAAACACGTCGAGGATCTTGATCGACGTCGATAAAGGAGATTTTTCTAAATGCCTACGTTGCCGACGTTCGTTTTTATATCGACAGCTGTGTCGAATTATATTGGGTATTGTACCAAATGGCATACTCCACCTGTCGTTTTCGTACAATAATTATAAAGAAATCGAAGTAAAACTCCAGAAATCCTCTGGATTCATGCCTTCTGGGGCCCTAATTGACTGCGGAGGGACCCCCTGCGCCATCTGTGATTTCCAGGTCAATTAAATTTTCACTCCGAGATCTCGTATTCCCATCGTTTTGGCATACAAGCTCATACAACACTTTTTTAGCCTTTATCCCGTTTAAATGCGAGTTTATCGATTACCAAAGTGTTCTAAATTGTCGTAAAATTGTCCTGACCCTTTCGATTCTCATATCAGAGCCTTCGATAATAGTATGTTGATCGAAATATGAGAGCTCGACGCCATTTTGGTTCTGGTCTGGGCTGAGTTAAAAAATTGTTTTGAAAAATCCAAATTTTGAATGGGTCAGGACAATTCTTAGATGATCAGAAGTGATGTGTCAAAGTTTCGGACAGTTTGGTCTAATGCCCTTGAAAAAAAAGTGTTGTATTCGAATCGACTGATTCAAAGGGTGTTTCACTTCACCTTAAGGGCGACGAGAACCCTTTGCAACTTCAGCGATCATGATAAATGATCCATGTCATTACGTACTATTTCGCAAGTATTTCAGAAAGAGGTTTGAAAAACAGAAAATAACGTTGAAGTAATGTTAACGATGATGACATGAAAATTCAAATAGTTTTTCATTAGTCTCGAGATTTGACTATTTCACGCAAATTATTAGCATCAACCAACGTGAAAGTCTCACGAATTGTCTAATCCTTAGAATTGTATGTTGCCCGATGACCCCCCTCGTCGTGTCCCTTTAGATATTAAACAGACTAGTTGTAAATCACGTCACTTTCGAAGTATAGTCGTCTCGGTCAGTTCCCGGTTTATCTTCGTGGAAAATACTTTTCTCGAAATTGTAAACAGGCACACGTATTCCGCACCAAAATAGTCAGTTTCGAGTTTCTACCCTGACCTTTGTTACGTTTCACGTAACCGACCCGATAGATTATCTCTAGCTTTAAGTACTAATGAGTTTTATTGTCACTCGTTGGAGCTGAATCACGAGCGTCTCGCGTATTTAGGCTAGGATCTTATAAACTGTAAAGGGAAATCGGAAGACGTCGTACCGATATCAATTTAGACAGCATGACAAACCAATCGATTATCAAACTAAAGATATCGATGTTTAGACGTCTTGAAATCTCACTCCATGGATTAGGTCACTGAAAGGAAAGACGAACCCCTTTAAAAGGGCTCATGTCTCAAGAGCGCGAATTCAGTTCAGTTTCAGTTCCAGTTCAGTTCGGACGAGTCCNGGAAGATGTACACATAAAAAGATTTCCACTTTCATTTGCTTCATATGTATAAATAATGCATAAATTATTTTTTTCCAAGTGAAGTAAATTTTTTCATTGTTAATACAAACTAATAACTTATTGTATGACTGTAAATAATATAAAAAATATTAAAAATTAATTTTAAACAAATTTCTTTACACATTAGTTATTCTTTCACAATGCAGTCATTTTGACTGCTTTGGGGCAATATAGGTATATAATAAGTTTCAGTCTTTCTAGTGTTAAAGAGATCAGTCTCTCCTATTGGTGGATTATATTGAATCCAGGTACGCTTACATCTTATTTCCCTAATTAAGCTTGTATACTTGTAACTTAATTAACTTTACACGATTTTTTTCCTTGATAACACTAATATCTTTCTTCTAAACCTTATCTATTATATCGTTATTGTTTTATTCTACTCATAATAAATGCTTTATTAAGGAATTCAAACCGCTTATTATTTTCTTTTTCCACATTAGTGGTCCAATTTCTCATAATTCGTTTGGCCCATATCGAATTGGCCTACTCGGAATCCGAATCGTCAGTCGATCATATAGTTCGATTGGCAGCTTCTCAACTTGCCAATCCTAAACCAGAACCCCAAGTAAAATTAGTCCAAATAGATTAGACGAGCTGGTGCCAGGACCATCTGACGGTATCCCGAATCTTAACTTCCCTTTCTTTTCCATACCCCTGTAATCTCTTCAATCTTTTCCGCCTTTTTACCATCAAGAAGGACGGGACGTAACACCTTCCACGCACTCGAGACGCACTCCGCTATCCTCCAATCAGCATCATCGAAATTCTCTTCTGATTTGCGATTCCTTTTCTCCAAACTGCATGAAATTTTGAAAGCTCAATCAGTTTCGAGACACGGACTAAATAACTTTTATCGGCACACGTATCCAGGTACTGCACGAAGTGGAATGTCCGTATATTACCCGTATATAAATGTTTATGAAATGTAAATAAGATATATATATATTGATATCTATGAACTTTATTTTAGGTATATTCAAAGGATAGATGGCCGGATATTAAACGTAATATATCATGTACATCATAGATATCTACATAGATATTCATTTGATATACATATGTATTTGTAAGAAAAATGAAATTCATATCACTTTTTCAGCCAAGTCTGTTTGAGAACTTGATCAGTGCATCTATAAAGACAAATCCTGTCGTTTTTGACATAAAAAAATGTTTTTGCAATTGTTGGGATTTGAATCCCGGACTAACAGGTAGGAAGCAGTAATGCTGATCGTGATGTTACGAAAGCCTATGAAGGGATAAACCGTTTTTTCGACTTATGAAGACCGCCACGGTACTTTTCGATCAGTGCTAAAGATACTTATTGTATCTTGTTTCAAACTTATTCTTAACCCTTTCGTTACCTTGGACGAGATATCTCGCGACCCAATACTGGTCGGTTAACGCTTTTGACGAGATATCTCGCGATCCGGTAGTAACTGTATTTATTTCTTCCTTTTAGCTATACGAATAGAATTTNTCTAATAAGTATGTAATATATGTTTAAGCTAACCAAATAAATATACATTAGTAATAAAAGTGTCAAGTTTATCAAATAAACCCATCTTTTCGATCGAGTATCTTAACAGCGACATTTACTCTGTGATTGACGAGTATACTCGTCATCGCTCGATTTCGGCGACACATATAGGTGCGCGCTCGCAAAAGGGGGCGCCACAGCTAACTGGTTAATTTCGGCACGTACTTGATAAGAGGCAATTTGTCCCCATATTCCTTTAATACTTTTCCGAGTTCCTTCTCGGAAGTACTTCTACAGGAGTCCATTTTGCAGTCCCCACTTGCACCTCCTTGACTGCATTAACTTCCCTTTCCACGTTCCTTTGCACCCAATCGGCTGCATTGCAAAATGCAGCCCGTTTTTGTCCTCAACCTATCTTCGGAGATCCTTCCAAAACTCCGCCCTTTCAAAACTTTCTCCGAAGTCTGCTTATCCTGAGATTTTCATCGCCAAGACGGAATATGTTCATCCTACAAAAAAAGGAACTTTCTACGGCACCGACGCGACTAGCCATTAGTTTCAACGCAAACTTTTCCGCTCGTGTCGTAATATACAAACATTGTCGCACAGTTCACCGTTCCACATATGCAAATAAACATTCAGTGCTACACGAAAATCCTCGCGTGAGTTATCGTTAAAGTTAGCGCGAGATTCGTCGCATTGTAGTGCACGAAACAAAATTCGTAACTTGACTACAACCTTGTATACTAAAAGTACATAAATTATATGAACATTTTTAAAAGATATTTCATTTAAATGTGCGCAGTTTTTTACAGTATAACTACATTTTTATAAGTCTTTAGAAGTTGAATATAAACTATCAATTTAACGTTTTCTAATAGTTCAGATATCCATATAGGTTATCTAGACTTCTATGATATATGTATTGAAAATATAGGCGTGCAAAAGATTTACATATATATTCACAGAATATTTTTATTATGTATACCGTAGATGATGTAAGTTTTCTATACTTATATCCTAATTTGTACGTCCACTATCAGTATATTATATTTCATACGGTGTTTGGTAGTTCATCATAATTTACATAGTGGTAAAAAATCATGATGTATGGTTACCAGGTAGGAGGATATAAATAAAAAATCACAGTATGGATAAAATTAAAACTTTTGTCAAGTTGGAAGTTAGATATAAACATTAAGTACGTATTAACAATGGTAGGTTACACGAGAGACCTTTTTATTTTTCTAAATGCATTATCAACGATGTTGATTAACCTTTGGCAGATGTCTAGCAGAGCTACTATATATTTTGTATGCGTCAAGAAATAAGTAGATATTTGTAGATCAAAGATATATAATTTTCATCTAGGAGACATAGATATTTATATACGTCGTTTAGATGTTTATGATGTGCATTCTGTAGCTATTGGGTTGTTCGGAAAGTAATTTCGTTGTTTCCCAACACAGGACTTAATTTTTTTTTTCACGGCCAACATCACACTTAAGCCGCATAATCATTATATATTTTGACACTAGCCTTTTTGACGATCTAGCCTTGCTAGATCAGCTGTCAAGGTGAAAAGCGGCATTTTCGGCATATTTGACTTTTTTACTATAGAAAAGGTAAAAATGCTGTTAAAGCAAGAAAAACAATTATCCGATGTGTATGGAGAAGATGTATCGACAGAACGGCAGGGTCAAAACTGGTTTGCAAAATTTCGATCCGGCAATTTTGATATCGAAGATGCCCCACGTTCTGGAAGGCCACTTAAAGCCGATGAAAACACAATAAAGGCATTAATTGATGCAAACCGGCGAATAACAACTCGTGAAATCGCTGAGAGATTAAATTTATCGAATTCGACCGTTTGTGATCATTTGAAACGCCTAGGTTTAATCTCGAAGCTCGACATATGGATTCCTCGTGTTCTTGCGGAAAGAAATTTGTGTCATCGCATTGACGTCTGTGATTTGCTTCTCAAACGTTAAGAATATGATCCATTTTTGAAGCGCATCATCCCTGGGGACGAGAAATGGGTTGTCTACGACAATGTTACACGCAAGAGGTCATGGAGTAAAAAAGATGAACCGTCTCAAAGAACTTCGAAAGCCGAAATTCATCAAGAAAAGGTGATGGTATCTGTTTGGGGGGATTTCAAAGGAATCGTTTTTTTTTTGAGATTCTACCGAACAACACAACGATCAATTCTGAAGTGTACTGTCACCAGCTGGGTAAATTGAATGATTCACTTAAACAGAAGAGACCAGCATTGATCAATAGAAAAGGTGTAGCGTTTCACCAAGATAATGCGAGACCTCATACAAGTTTCTTAACTCGCCAAAAGCTTTTACAGCTTGGATGGGATATACTGCCACACCCACCATATTCTCCAGATCTGGCACCTTCTGATTATTACTTGTTCCGGTCTCTACAAAATTTTTTAGACGGTAAAACCTTTACTTCAAATGAGGAGGTCAAAATTCACCTGGATCAGTTTTTTGACAGCAAAAACCAAACATTTTATGAGCGTGGAATCACGCTACTGCCAGAAAGATGGCAAAAGGTATTGGATCGGAATGAACAATATATAAGTCAATAAAATATTTATTCGCTATAAAAAAATCGCCTTTCATTTTCATAAAAAAAAACGAAATTTCTTTTCGAACAACCCAATATATACATAAACTTGATTCATATATTTACGAAAGATATTTTTTTTAGGTGGATGATATACGATATACATTTGCCGTGCCTATAGACCTAATTTCTATCGATAGTATACGGATATTCCACTTCAGTGCCTGGGTAGTCTTTAATCTGTTACAAAATAAAAAATGCATTCTAACCAGGCGTGCAAGATTTATTCAGCGCATGTCTCATTGAACGCAAATTTTGGCAGTTTAAAAACCTCGAGATTCTACATATTTCTAGATATTATACAGTTGGAAGTCGTTCATAGAAACGGAATTACTTTCTGGTTTTATGTATTAACTTACGTAGTAGAGTAATGTACGAAAGTGAGGAACAAGAGTTGATGGAAAACCCTTACAAATGATTCACGTGAATTATCAAAGAATCTCGTCCCGATTTCTATAGCTTCTGAACAGCTTTAACTGATGTAACGATATACACGGGAAGGTAAATGTAACAGTAATATCAGGGTCCCAAGCTGCTACGTCTTATGCGCAGGAATGAAATAGGAGGTTAAATATACTATAATGACTTGAGCTCTAGCTTGCAAAATTCTAAGCTTTTGGGAAAAAGCAAGTGTTTAATGCACAGATTGTCTCGATCCTTCCAAATTCTCGGGAAATCTCTTAAATGACGATGGCTAAAATAAGTCGTGGGAAAGTCTTGGTAGGAAATGTAAATGAATCTAATCTTAATCGCTAGTTGAGACAATGTTATTCCCTGAATTATTAAGAACTACCGGATTTCCCGATTCTATCAGAAATTAATCTTTATTTAATAGCTTTTGGACAATATCAAATAAAGCAGGCAAAGCCATATTACGGTGAACATATTTCCACTGATGAAGATTAAAGAACTTTTCAATGACGTTCGTGCCATCGATTTTGATTCCTCTGGGCTAGTAGTTCATCTGTTGTTCATGAAAACTAGAATACCATCCTGACACGTTAATGAAACAAAATATTACATTTATATACTAGTCGAAAAGAAATGTAAACGAAAGGACGCCAGATACGTGCTTACTACTTTAATTGCAAAGGCTAGGACTGTGGGCTGATCTGTCCACATAGCTACCATATCATGGTATCCAGATTATGCTCGGCACCTCGTTGGATCTATAGAACTACCGTCTGAACATAGAGAAGGCATTGTGGTAACGTTCGATATCTCCGATGGCGAGCCTACCGAGCCTTAAATTAATTTCTCAACACCTTGCATATCTTAGAGCATACAGGGACTTGAGCTAAACTTTTTGTCGTAAACGTATTTAATCGGACGTACACCCTGATATATAGTTCATTACTCTTCGCTATATGGCCCAGTTCGGAACGAAGTTCTTTGAAGAATAATCATTTATTACAAAACATGACTGAAATAAATTTCTTTCTTGATCGATTCAAGAACCAGCCATTAGCCCCCGAAAAGTAAGAACAGCATTTTGACTGTGTTATGGGAGTATTTATTATTTAAAAGTGATAAATAAAGGATATGTTATTTGCTGTAAAAAAAACATTTATTTGTATTGGGTTGTTCGGAAAGTAATTCCGCTTTTTTTTATGAAAATGAAAGACGATTTTTTTATAGCGAATAAATATTTTATTGATTTATATATTGTTCATTCTGATTCAATACCTTTTGCCATCTTTCTGGCAGGAGCATGATTCCACGCTCATAAAATGTTTGGTTTTTGCTGTCAAAAAACTGATCCAGGTGAATTTTGACCTCCTCATTTGAAGTAAAGGTTTTACTGTCTAAAAAATTTTGTAGAGACCAGAACAAGTAATAATTGGAAGGTGCCAGATCTGGAGAATATGGTGGGTGTGGCAGTATATCCCATCCAAACTGTAGAAGCTTTTGGCGAGTTAAGAAACTTGTATGAGGTCTCGAATTATCTTGGTGAAACGCTACACCTTTTCTATTGATCAATGCTGGTCTCTTCTGTTTAAGTGAATCGTTCAATTTGTCCAGCTGGTGACAGTACACTTCAGAATTGATCGTTGGGTTGTTCGGTAGAATCTCAAAAAAAACGATTCCTTTGAAATCCCCCCAAACAGATACCATCACCTTTTTTTGATGAATTTCGGCTTTCCAAGTTCTTTGAGTCGGTTCATCTTTTTTACTCCATGACCTCTTGCGTGTAACATTGTCGTAGACAACCCATTTCTCGTCCCCAGGGATGATGCGCTTCAAAAATGGATCATTTTCTTGACGTTTGAGAAGTAAATCACAGACGTCAATGCGATGACACAAATATCTTTCCGTAAGAACACGAGGAATCCATATGTCGAGCTTTGAGATTAAACCTAGGCGTTTCAAATGATCACGAACGGTCGAGTTCGATAAATTTAATCTCTCAGCGATTTCACGAGTCGTTATTCGCCGGTTTGCATCAATTAATGCCTTTATTGTGTTTTCATCAGCTTTAAGTGGCATCTTCGATATCAAAATTGCCGGATCGAAATTTTGCAAACCAGTTTTGACCCTGGCGTTCTGTCAATACATCTTCTCCATACACATCAGATAATTGTTTTTCTTGCTTTAACAGCATTTTTACCTTTTCTATAGTAAAAAAGTAAAATATGCCGAAAATGCCGCTTTTCACCAAAATATATAATGATTATGCGGCTTAAGTGTGAATTTGGCCGTAAACAAAAAAATTAAGTTCTCTGTTGGGAAACAATGAAATTACTTTCCGAACAACCCAATATTTGGCGCAAGTTTCTTACACCGACATTGTTTTTGTTGTGATTTCACATCTTTTTATGATTTGTATTGAGTTATAGAATAAATGAATACCTGAATATTCAAGTCCATCAGATACACATTGATGATAAGTTCAAAGGTACTTCAGGTAAGAAGCCCCTTTGCATTGATTGAAGGTTATTAAAAAACTTCTGTATTGGTGTACGAAAAAATTTATTTCTATATCTTATATGGACTATTATTTTTGTAATTATCTACACAATTACACAAATGATATATCATCTGAAATATTAATTATTTGATATATCATTTATGAATGATCGATACCAATAAAGCATCAATCTAAAATAGTCTATGTTAAAACAATTTAGTATCAATAACAGTATAAATTAACTGTACAATCTAATACCCATACAAGTAAAATATGTTTGGAACCATCCATTGGAAAGAAAAGTGTTGATTGATGTTAAAACTATGAAAAGATGATACCAGCAAAGTACCATACTAAAAGTATTAATGTTATTACAATCGGAAGAAAATTTAAATATTAGTACAAGCAAAAGAATTAATATTAAAACTGGTATCGGAAGAAAACTAAAAATCATTTGTAATATACACATGAGGAAAGTGTCGATTTAACATTACACCAAGCTAAAAGTGTTAATGTTAAAACTGGTATTGAAAGAAAATTGAATTATATGTTAAAGCAAGAGAGAAGTCGAGAGAAGAAAGTGTCAATACCAGTGCACCGATCTTAAAGTGTCGATATTAAAATTGGTACTGAAAAGAAAGTGAATTAATTGTATTTGATACAAAGCAATCGTCACTTCTGACGAGTGATACCTAAAAAAAATACCATAAATGTTATCGATGTTTGTTAACTTAATCTGACAGGCAATAACCTAAAAACATGAATGTTTAATCTGAAACTGTTTTTCATGTTCGTTAACGTGAAAATTCATCTATGTCATCCATCGTCAAGATGTAATGGAAACGACACCTGCGCCCATAGCCGGAGACTGTTAGGTCCCTACCTAACATTTTATTTTAAGTAATATTAAGAAAGAGACCAAGCAACGCGTCTCGCGCTCCAAAACGCTCCTGGAGACATGCTCTCCCTCGTTTCTTATCTCCCCTTTGTTTATCCGAGTACTTCCGCACCCTAAACAAGATGACAGCCCTGGGAAACGTCAAACATTCAGATTCTCTGGAAAAAGACACTTTCCACCTGTTTCCCCTTCGACCTGTCCCCAAGCCAATCACATGAGACATTTCCCTCCTCGATCTTAAAAACCCACCAATAAGCATCCTTCTCCGCGCCTAGGAACATCCTAGGTTAGTATAAAAAGGCCCGCTCCGAAGGGCTCGCTCTCTGATCTATCGAAGTTTGAACTGTCTCCGTCCTGTAACCTGCGTGCGAGACACCTGTAACTCTCGGCGAACGCTAGTCCCCTTGAGTTGACCGAGTCTACGAGTCGTTCCTGTAAACCAAGAGGCATCGAAAATAAAGTATCTTCGTTACTGTAATGTTGTTTTTCTTACTCTGTCTCTCTTTGCTAATTCTCTTAACAAGTCGAAAAGGAAATGTAACATATAATAACGATAGAGCTAGCGCAATACAAATGTAATATTATTTCTTAACAAGTCGCGAAATGAAACCAACAAATATACGATAGGGCTAGCGAAATACAGATGCTCACTTACATGAGAATTTTACGAATCAGAAAATATAAGTGTCTCTAAATTTGACTGGCCTCAATCCAGGGGATTCACTGCACTCGATGCGGGCGAGAAGGTTGTGTATCCCATCGCAGGGAGATGAAAGGGTGGTCACATACGGGCAGCGACAATGGTCCTTCTCTTATGCTCCATCCTGGAACCCTTGGACGGCTCAGTCCTTCCTAACGACGCGCACCGGACGAAGGTTGTCGGTAGAGAGCGAACGCTGGCCTTACGATATCACCGAAATCGTAGCACTGGAGAGATTACTCGGGCAACCCGATAGAGGCCTCACAAATCGGTTACATGCGATTGCGCGAATATTCAAACATGAAAATTACGCTACATTACTTAGCTCGACGAGGTCTTTGGCTGGTTTCAACTATCTGGAAACGAAAACAAACCCACGAGGCCCGGTCCGATCGACATCCTCGGGTAATCGCTATCACCGTTCTCGAGTAAACGATCCCCGACCTAACAAGACCGACAGACCATCAAGGCGTCGTTCATAAAAAATCGCTTTCGCCACAGTTCTGACTGGTTTTTCACCACGACTCGTTGACGCGCTAAACTCTGTTCGACACCCGACAGATTTAGTGGACTCCGGCTTTACGTATTATGGCAGTTTACCACGGTGCCGCGTGCAGCGACTCAACGAAACTTTAGAGGAATGCGAGCAGAAGATGTATGTACAGTAGGCACATCGGAAATATGAAATGAAACCTATTGGAGAATTTAGGGCTTTTTTAATGCTATTTTAGTGCTATAACCTCGATTTTAGTGCTCCACCCCTTATACCGAAAATCGGTGGTGGTGCTGAGTGAACGTTCACTCAGCACCTCCACAGTGCATACTACGTTAAGGGAAAGATTCACGGAAAAAACGAGTACACAGCATTTTGGTGCTATTTAAGTGCTTCCGGAATACCAAAGAGACGGATCCGAAACATCACCCCCTTCATCCTAAAACTACCCCCGATCGTATAGGCTCCAAGATAGAAAAGGTAGAAATAATAACACATTTTGCACGTTCTTCTCTCGCATTATTTTAGTGTTATTTAAGTGTTTTAAGGATACCGTGGGTATCCACAGAGCACATAAATGGCACCAAAATAATGCGAAAAGAGAACGTGCAAATTTTGATATTTCTACCTCTTCTGTCTTGGAGCCTCTACGATTGGGAGTAGTTTTGAGGTGAAAGGGGTGGTCTTTAGAATCTGGCTCTTGGATATCCTTAAGGCACTTAAATAGCACCAAAATGCTGCATACTCGTTTTTTCTGTGAATCTTTCCTTTAACATAGTATGCACTGTGGGGGTGCTGAGTGAACGTTTACTCAACACGGTATTACTCAATAACTGTTATCGGTGTTCATACGTGAAGAGCTGACAGAATTCAACAAACTCTCTCTCGACAGAATCACAGTCTCTCATCTCTCGTCAGTCTTTACCATCGCTTCTGTAACTATTATCGATATTCATGCGTGAAGAGCTGACAGAATTCAGCAAAGTCTCTCGCTAGAATTCAAAGTCTCTCGTCAGCCTTCACCATCGCCTCTGTAACCGTTATCGGTATTCACGCGTGTAGAGTTGATACAATTCAACAAGTCATTCGTCAATCTAATGTTGTAATAAATTCAAATTTTGTTTGTTCGCGACAAGTCGCACTTTATTCGGGTACGTTCCTTCTTCAAGGTGAGCAGTTATATGAATATCCCATTTTGCAATTCTATTTGCAGAAACAATCGGGATTCATACAACAACTGCCCGACAAAATAGCCGGGCAGAACAGTTTGCATTACTGGGCAGAACATCAAATAACAGCATGAGCACACAAAGTAGAATTGTCCCTCTGCAGATATAATTTGCTCCCTAGAGGAGTATGGTTATGTGCTGGTGGTCCAAGTCCATGAAATTTTTAAGTCATTACACACGTGTGGTGCTCTGGTGAGGATTGTAGAAGGTACGTACTAGTTAAGTTGGCGAATTACGCTTAAGCGACATCAAGTGCTATATTTAAGGTGAAGTGAAACATCCTTCAAATCAGTCGATTCGAATACAACACTTTTTTTTAAGGGTATTAGACCAAACTGTCCGAAACTTTGACACGTCACTCCTGATCATCTAAGAATTGTCCTGACACATTCAAAATTTGGATTTTTTAAACGAATTTTTTAACTCATTCCAGACCAGAACCAAAATGGCGTCGAGCTCTCATATTTCGATCAATATACAATTATCGAAGGCTCTGATATGAGAATCGAAAGGGTCAGGACAATTTTACGACAATTTAGAACACTCTGGTATTCGATAAACTCGCATTTGAACGGGATAAAGGCAAAAAAGTGTTGCATGCGCTTCTTTGCAAAAACGATGGTAATACGAGGTCTCGGAGTGAAAATTTAATTGACCTGGGAATCACAGATGGCGCAGGGGGTCCCTCCGCAGTCAATTAGGGCCCCAGAAAGCTTGAATCCAGAGGATTTCTGGAGTTTTACTTCGATTTCTTGATATTTATTGTACGAAAACGACAGGTGGAATATGCCATTTGGTACAATACCCAATATAACTCGACCCAGCTGTCAATATAAAAACGAACGTCGGCAACGTAGGCATTTAGAAGACTCTTCTTTATCGATGTTGATTAAGTTCCTCGACGTGTTTCACTTCACCTTAAAGCTACGTACAAGTTTTTAAATTTTATGTATAATAGTATGGAAGGAAAATCGTAGAACCTTTTAAAATAACCACAATTGAGTCAGTGCGAAAATCGGTGAGTAGATCAAGACATAATGTAAATAAACATTTTGTTTGAGTTCCATGCAGCGTTTCTCGGCTCGTTGAATTTTCAATGGAATATACACTACGATATGGTTAACTTTTGGAGCATTTTTTCGAATATCGTGTACCCATTCTTCAATTTTCTGCTCCGTATAATGTAGAATAGTTCGAAGAGAATAAAATAGAACGAACGAACCCAATTCAAGTCGAATTAAGCTTGAGTCGAAAATAAGCTGGTGGAAACAATCAGGCGTGCTTGGTTGCTAGAGAGACGTTTGATTTGCCCCGAGAAATTCTGCTTTCCGAAGATCTCCGGTGTTTCAAGGCACTCATGTACTATTTCAATGTAATCTAAGTACTTCTTTTTATATTCCATGCGATACTATTAATGCTTATTTATATCCTACGATACAATTGTTGGTGTAACTCATCTTACGGGAGAATGGACATTTTATTTCAAAATAATACCGTCAGTTCAATGCCTCTAAAATACATCTTAGGTATAAGAAAAATTCGGCAAATTTATTGTCGTTTCCTTATCCAATTACAAAAATGTATTAAATCGACTTTTCTTTATAAAATGTAGAAATCAACTATTTGTACCAAATTCAATAGTTCTTTTATTCTTTTAAAAACTCAAATAAGATATGTCACCAAATGTTACAGTACAGTTTGTTCCAGTTAATATATGCACATCTATTTTCAAACTTATATTTTCGCTCAAAATCACACGTTTTTAAAAATCTACGCAATTTTTGATGTCATCTAACTAAATGAAAAAATGGGAAACCAAATGTAACTACGTAAAGGAAAAATGAGAAAGTCAATTTGAAAACATCTTATTTCGCGTCCACTAAAATACTAATGATAAATCGTATCAGTATACTTCCAGTAAAATACTGATAATAACTCGTATTAGTATATTTCTGGTGCTTGCCAAATAAAATGTTTTCAAATTGAGTTTTCCATTTTTCCTTAATTCAGTGACGACGTAGTTTTTAACTTATTATTTAGGTAGATGAAATACAAAAGTGTGTAAATTTTTACAGGCATTTGAGCGAAAATATAAGTTTTGGAAAAGATGTACATGCATTATGTGGACAAAATGTACCATTACATTTGGCAAAAATTGTATACTTCCATTTTTTTTTATAAAGAAAAGACGATTTGAACTATTTTTCTAATTGAAAAGGGAAACAAGAAAGTACTTGGCGGCGTTTTTCTTAAACATTAAGGTGAAGTGAAACACGTCGAGGAACTTGATCGACGTCGATAAAGAAGATTTTTCTAAATGCCTAAATTGCCGACGTTTGTTTTTATATTGACAGCTGGGTCGAATTATATCGGGTATTGTACCAAATGGCATACTCCACCTGTCGTTTTCGTACAATAATTATAAAGAAATCGAAGTGAAACTCCAGAAATCCTCTGGATTCATGCTTTCTGGGGCCCTAATTGATTGCAGAGGGACCCCCTGCGCCATCTGTGACTTCCAGGTCAATTAAATTTTCACTCCGAGACCTCGTATTCCCATCGTTTTAGCATAGAAGCGCATACAACACTTTTTTTGCCTTTATCCCGATCAAATGCGAGTTTATCGATTACCAGAGTGTTATAAATTGTCAAAAAATTGTCCTGACCCTTTCGTTTCTCATATCAGAGCCTTCGATAATTGTATATTGATCGAAATGTGAGAGCCCGACGATATTTTGGTTCTGGTCTGGGCGGAGTTAAAAAATTCTTTTGAAAAATCCAAATTTTGAATGTGTCAGGACAATTCTTAGATGATCAGGAGTGATGTGTCAAAGTTTCGGACAGTTGGTCTAATACCCTTAAAAAAAAGTGTTGTATTCGAATCGACTGATTTGAAGGGGGTTTCACTTCACCTTAAGGTAAGTGTACCAGTTGGTCGAACACCCAAGACGCAGTTCAGATTCCAATAAAGATTTAGCAAATAAAGATCGATATGAGGTACTTATGACTTAAATGAACGGGAATATAAGGATTTTTAGTTTCCGAAACACATGCTATGTACGTAGAAATATTGTATAATTTATTATTTATGTCGCGAGAAGTATGGAAAAGTTGAATGTACTAGGGTTCGAACAGCCTTTATTCATTACGTCCCAATGGTCGAACACCAGAAGATCCAATGTCCGCACAATTGATTCCGGTATTCAGACACTAAGGGACAGAGTTTACGAATATCAATGGATCTGGATTTTCTCTCAGAAGGCTAAAAAACGTTTTCTAACAATTTCTTAGCTGTCCGGTAGCTTATCACTTTTAAAATATTATACATACAAAATAAATAATCCTATTCAGTTCGGTTAGCACCTCTATAACAAGCAGACATCAAAAGCAATGTAACATCTAAATTAATAAAATAAACAACCTTTTTAATACATATTGCATATGCTCCGAGATCAATTAAATATATATTTCCAACGAAGAGTACTTGCCAACCTGTTTTTCGGGTAATATTCTCTTGTATTATATTCCTTACGATCGACAATCAACTGCAATTGTTTAATTTAATTTAAGTAGAGCTGCATAAGGCAGCGATCCTAATACGGAATCATGCAATGTTTGGTTACTTGGATTATTGTTACGTCCCACGTAACGTCGCCCCTCCAACTACATATATTAATTAAGTTAAGTGTCGTAATTACTTTTCTCAAATACTATGTTACTAAGATCGAGTTATATCATCCTCGCTCGTCTGTCAATTTTCTACCGAACACGTGTTAGCAACGTGCTCAAAATAGGTAACCGTCACCATGCGAAAGGTGATCAGAACGAGAATCCCTTGTTCTTAATCCTCTAGGACAACGATGGCCCGGGCCAGTGGTTGCCCAACTTAGGGCTTCGAACCTACATTGTTAAAACAAGTAAGAAAACTCATAGAAGTGGATAATGTGAAGTTGAGGGCAGTGTCCTCCCTCTACTAAAATTTTGAGACAATGTAGTTTAGGAACAGTACAAAAAGGGACGCACCTATGCACCCTTACTTAGTGTGTTCAGTTGAGTTCAGTGACAATTTATCGATAGACGATGAGCGTTTCGCAGAGTTCCAGTTTTTTACAAGTACGAGCGAGGAAGAAAAACCAGTCTTCTTATTATTCAAGGTACTATATTTTTTTCTATGTTTTAATCAATCATTCACACTTATACGAACTTTTTCTTTTCTTCTCCCGTTTGAAAGGAGAAACACCAACAATATCCAATTCCTACTATTCCTTCGATATAAGAGGGCGCTGGGCTTGATCTAGCTTCCCCTCTTCAACTAATTCCTATTATCCTCCAAAAGGAGTCCGGGCCTTGGCCTAGTTTCCCCTATAATTTATATATTACAACCGTACTAGTATTAAGCCTTATTTTACCTAACACGCAGAGGGTCGGACGATCCGGGAGAAAATACCAACTCCTTGTAACTTTCGCCAAGGCAGAGGGTAGGCCTAAATTTACAACCCTTAGGCGTCCACACGGAGGATCGAGGAAAAAGGCCCAAGATCAATCTCCGGCAGCACCCCGTTCACCTCCAGAGAGGGTTTTATCAATTTCTCCGGAGCGCCTCGAAATCATTAGGGCGCTCCTCAAAACCTCCACTCCGAGGACAGTTCCTCGATCCAAACCTCATCGAGTCACGAGTGTCGAAGTCCGTACCCCCAATTGGGAACTTATCCCCATAGACGTTCCCGAATCTAGCGACTATAACGCCCAGGCGTTGGTACCAGGGGACCCCAAAAACTCCAAGCCAATTGTTATAACCATAGAATGAAATAAAATCATCTTTATCTACTTAATAAAAATAATCAATTCATTTGTTCCCTCCCAGACGTAACACTATCCGACTACGCACGTTCGGACCGGTATTCGAACAGCGTTCCGATATTGGTATATCTTATGTTTTGTCTGTCCCAATAGCAGAACGTGAAGATCATATCGTTATATCTAGTTTTGCACGAAAATGAACTGCATGGGATACTCTCTTTCTTTCTAAACAAAATAAGCTAGAACTTTTCCCAAAAATACGTAAAAGTTAAACGGTAAGCATTAAGAAGCTTTCATCATTCCTTAGCATTTTCCACAAGGAAGACGTTGATACATATCGTTAAATCTAGTTTTGAACGAAAATGAACTGCATGGGATACTCTCTTTCTTTCTAAACAAAATAAGCTAGAACTTTTCCCAAAAATACGTAAAAGTTAAACGGTAAGCATTAAGAAGATTTCATTATTCCTTAGCATTTTCCACAAGGAAGACGTTGATACAGTCTTCGTAACGTACGGACTTAACACTAGGTTTACGGGACCCGTCAATTTGACGGAATTCAAACTTCGAAAAGAAATACCGAAAAAACCATAGCATTAATTTTAACCGTATTTGTATCGTAAATTAATCATTTCATCCAAAGAATTTGTACACACAATCTTTTTTTCCTAACCCTTCTAATTATTAAAATCTGTATGTAGTATACCTATCTCTACGAAACCCGTCAAATTGACGGACTAGCTAATTTCATAAACAATCCATATATATTTGCTTCGTTGCAGTGAGTGTAAGGCGAAGATGAGAGTGAAAGTTTGCATTGAAAGTGTAGAGATAGAAGGATCTTCGGATAGTGAAGAGGAAAACTTCTTGAAAGGGTGTCGTAGTAAGAAAAGGATGCGCATTCTTTCTAGTTCTGACACCGAGGATGACAGGACGAGCATTCCAATCATTTCCGTGATGATTTTTAAAAAAGGACTTTTTACTTATTAATCATTTATTTTAAGCCTAGTGTTGTTTAATTCAGACTTAATTTGAATAAATCGATTTTTTTAAAGAAAATGCGTGTTTTTGTTTACCCGTCAATTTGATGGGTGCTCGTAGAAACAGGTATATAAAAAACGCCCGTAAACCTAGTGTTAAAAAAATATGTAACATTAGATTGTAATCCAAGCAGAACGGTAATCGACAATTTTCCTATACGGCAATTAAATATTGACGGTCCTCTTTCAGTTTTTACAATTGCAATTATATTCATGGAATGTTTAATAGAGGAAATATTTGAAGTGGTGTTCAGCGACTGGGATTTGTTTTCTTAATAATGTGATAGTTGTCAATATTCGCAATTTAAAAAACTATATATTTCAAATATATAGACAAGTCATTATTGAAACAGTAATTACGCCGTTCTAATCATTTACAAATTACGTTATGTGCACAAATTTCTTCCTCAAAGTATCACTGAATCATGGTACCACCGAAATTCTTAAAAAATAATAATTAATAGAATTTTACAATTTGATTATTGCTAATGTTCCTTAGTAGTTATTTGTTTAAACAGATCATGAGAAAGTCCTCATAGAAACTTAACCCATCTCCTCGCTACAGACTCCTGTGTGAGGTTCTTTTTTTCTCCTGCATTTTTTCCCTTCTTTATTCGAAATGGTGACAATCTGCTGCCTGCACAAGAGGCAGGTCGCGGAGATTAAAATATCGACTTGGTACCTACAATATACCTTGTACGTGACCCCAATGTCAGTCGGATAAATTGCTTTACCGACTGAATGAGATCGCTGCAATTGCTCCACTCATTTTTTTTAAACCAATGGCTTGTCACCGTAACATTTAATCTTCAAGTACTTTCCAATCAAATGAAACGTAATTGCAGGTAATACTACACAACCAAAATAACGAAAGGTGCAGGATCCATGATCGTATTTATTACGCACTTTGACTTGAAGTTGAAATCATCCATATCGATTTCACAGTGTTTTGATAATTAGAAATATGCAACACTAGATTCTCAGGAAATACGCGTAGGATAACCTTTGTTTCCTGTTGTATTGCCGATATATATGTTACCGTTAAGGTGAAGTGAAACATCCTTCAAATCAGTCGATTCGAATACAACACTTTTTTTTAAGGATATTAGACCAAACTGTCCGAAACTTTGACACGTCACTCCTGATCATCTAAGAATTGCTCTGACACATTCAAAAATTGGATTTTTCAACAAAATTTTTTAACTCAGTCCAGACAAGAACCAAAATGGCATCGAGCTCTCATATTTCGAACAATATACAATTATCGAAGGCTCTAATATGAGAATCGAAAGGGTCAGGACAATTTTACGACAATTTAGAATACTCTGGTAATCGATAAACTCGCATTTGAACGGGATAAAGGCAAAAAAAGTGTTGTATGCGCTTCTTTGCTTAAACGATGGGAATACGAGGTCTCGGAGTGAAAATTTAATTGACCTGGAAATCACAGATGGCGCAGAGGGTCCCTCCGCAGTCAATTAGGGCCCAGAAGGCATGAATCCAGAGGATTTCTGGAGTTTTACTTCGATTTCTTTATAATTATTGTACGAAAACGACAGGTGGAATGTGCCATTTGGTACTATACCCAATGTAATTCGACCCAGCTGTCAATATAAAAACGAACGTCGGGAACGTAGGCATTTAGAAAAATCTTCTTTATCGACGTTGATCAAGTTCCTCGACTTGTTTCACTTCACCTTAAGAGCAGCTCACCATTCCAGCGATTTGTAGTGTGTCGTGGGGGCAACAATTGTTCACGTATTTCTGAACCGATCGAGTATATGAAATGCTCGTTTTAATGATAAAAATGCTCGTGTGTTTGTACGGAAGCAATTTCCGGTAAGTCGTATTTTTCATATAAACAAACAGCAATATTGTCATTTGTATGCACTTTTACCTAAGAAAGGAGAGCTTCATCGAAAATCACTTATCGTATTTGTTCCTCATTTCAGACGTTAGTGGAAAGTAGCCCAACGAGAATGTGGATTAGGAGCTGATTGACGAAGTATACCTGTATACTTTCGATTTAAATCCTACGTAATTTTCCTGTTTATGTATAAAGTACGAAGTTGAAAAAAAATGCCCAAAAGATCGTGTTCGTTCCTACTCGCAAGTCAGATAATTCCTTAAAATTACTGGCTTTGATACAGGCAAGTAGAATTGGCGAATGAAGTTAGGGGAAACATCCTCCCGTGCAAGATTGCATAAGTAGCGCCATCTGCCGTGTTCAAAAGAAAATGAATATGTAAAGATGACGGGACTGAAGTTGACCTTGTCACCTATCAAATGTATTACAATCATATATTACATATACGTTAATTATATTTTCGACATGTTAGCTATATATTAACTGTAACTATAGCTGAATATGTTATGAACATTTCAGAAACCGAATAATCGAGAACCATTGTTCGGCACTATTATTCGGTAGAAAAAAAAATGTATCATGTTATTTAGTACCGTTAAGTATAAGCTAAAATATGCATTCGGAATTTGTGGCACGCTGGATTATAGGAACTTGGCAATGTTGTGAAAATTATCGTTTATTGCACTTACAAGGAAACATTCCCAAGTGTCCGCCTCCGATCTTATTCAGTTTCATATATGTTGAAGAACACAAAAATCTAAGAGACACGTGTTTTTTTATATTTGCAATGGTCCACATTTAAGGGGTGAAACAACCCCCCAGAGTTTAGCGAAAAATCGGTTTTTTAAATATTTTTCGTAGGAGCAATGGAGGGATTTCGACGAAACTTTGTATAAACGTATTCTGTATAAGAACGGTGAAAACACAATATTGTTCGGCAATGTTGCACCCCCTCAAGGGGGTGAACTACCCTTCAGATGACATTCATTTGTAATATCCATTAAACAAGCACTCCTACTTAAGTTCCACTTACGCGATGTGATTGCTCGCAAAAAATTAAGAAATACGTGTTTTTTGCTTTTTGCCAATAAACATTTACACATCGGTTGTAAACAATGAATGTAGGTGGTATTAGGGTATATCCCGACTACCTTTATTGGGTTATATTGTGACCAATTCATCGTACATAAGTCGTGTCAACGTGGTAATTCTTCAAAATGTCATTGATTTTCATAACATGCAATTATTTATAAATCAATTAAAAGATAGTTTCAGAGGCTAAAATTGTTTCGCAACGGATTCGACGATGCAGTCATCACCCGTTTCTAACTAGTAATACAATCTCCGTGGTGAAACGATAAAATTGGATTTTCAATACCATCTATATTCATTGTTTACAACCGATGTTTAAATGTTTATTGACAAAAAGCAAAAAACACGTATTTCTTAATTTTTTGCGAGCAATCACGTCGCGTAAGTGGAACTTAAGTAGGAGTGCTTGTTTAATGGATATTACAAAAAAATGTCACCTGAAGGGTAGTTCACCCCCTTGAGGGGGTGCAACATTGCCGAACAATATTGTGTTTTCACCGTTCTTATACAGAATACGTTTATACAAAGTTTCGTCGAAATCCCTCCATTGCTCCTACGAAAAATATTTAAAAAACCGATTTTTCGCTAAACTCTGGGGGGTTGTTTCACCCCTTAAATGTGGACCATTGCAAATATAAAAAAACACGTGTCTCTTAGATTTTTGTGTTCTTCAACATATATGAAACTCAATAAGATCGGAGGCGGACACTTGGGAATGTTTCCTTGTTAGTTGTCAAAGGTGGTTACGCTTTCATGCATACTGCTCACTGCCGATTGATGAACGCGGATAACAGTTGATAAGTGATGTCTATCTTTGTTGCATTATTCCATCGTAGGGTCGCTTAAGTAATTTTTTTTTTACTCTTGCTTACTATCAATGTTATTTTATCGATTCTAAACCGCAAGCGATGATAAGTGTTAGGAAATAAAATAATTGCTAAAATGTCCTGGCTTTATGGGAAAGTGGAATCAACCGTTATGAAACATAAAGAACGTCAGTAATAGTGCCAAAATGTATTACACATTTTTTAATATATATTCAGAAATTCATAAACCATATATGTAATTGATATTTTTAACAGATATATTATACATCTTTAAAATGACATTACGGAAAAATGGCCAAATCCGTCGTTTGAGATATTTAACCGAAAATATATTTAAGACGTATTGTATATCAGCAGGGATCAAATTAAGACAATATTGTTACGTATAGAAATTATACTTTAACCCTTTAACTATCGTACGCCACTATAATAGTTTCCCTCTGGGAGTGAGCGACGTTTTTTTAACGAAAATCCACTACTATGGCTTCTTTGTCCCGCATTTAAATTGGCATATGAATATCGTCGAATCGCATACCGCGACAGAGCTGCCAGTTCTGCAAATACAGCTGCAAAAGCCAGTTCCGTTGTGGCCATCAGAAAACTCGGCAGAGTTTTGCACCATATAGAATAAAAATCATTCGAAAACGGCACCCGAATACTTAAGGTGAAGTGAAACCCCCTTCAAATCAGTCGATTCGAATACAACACTTTCTTTTAAGGGTATTAGACTAAACTGTCCGAAATTTTGACACATCACTCCTGATCATCTAAGAATTGTCCTAACATATTCAAAATTTGGATTTTTGGAAAAAATTGTTTAACTTAGCCCAGACCAGACCAAAATGGCGTCGAGCTCTCATATGTCGATCGATATACAATTATCGAAGGCTCCGATATGAGAAACGAAAGGGTCAGGACAATTTTACGAGAATTTAGAACACTCTGGTAATCGATAAACTCGCATTTGAACGGGATAAAGGCAAAAAAAGTGTTTTATGCGCTTCTATGGTAAAACGATGGTAATACGGGGTCTCGGAGTGAAAATTTAATTGTCTTGGAAATCACAGATGGCGCAGGGGGTTCCTCTGCAGTCAATTAGGGCCCCAGAAAGTATGAATCCAGTGGATTCCTGGTGTTTTACTTCGATTTCTTGATATTTATTGTACGAAAACGACAGGTGGAGTATGCCATTTGGTACAATGCCCAATATAATTCGACCCAGCTGTCGATATAAAAACGAACGTCGGCAACGTAGGCAATTAGAAAAATCTTCTTTATTGACGTCGATCAAGTTAAAACTGTTGCAGATAATAAATCAATAATTGATTTAATACAAATAATTTGATTACAAAAAGATGTGAAATCGAATCAAAAACACCTTCTTCAGATGTAAAAAAACTTCGCCAAATATATATATATATATGTGCCCGTCATTAATCCTTTCTGTTATAATCTCAGTTACATTATGTTAATACGGTCACGAAACAACTGAAATCAATTATAATGCACCAAATACGAATAATCTTTCTTCTCGGGTTCATTCAGTTCTTTTATTAGCTAAAGAAAAAATACACAGATCTTTTATTAGCTAAAGAATGAATACACAGAATTTATAAAACCATATAACAGAATCTATAACATACAAAATATATACAATTTTTTAAACATTTTTGGCGAGCCGCTTAATAATATAACAATAAATAGCCTCAAAGGTATTAGGACTTTATTATTACGTCAATGTCACCAAATATGCAACATTACTAGCGTTCATATCATTGTCTGCCCGCTTCTTTCAATGTACTGTAATAGCATAAAGCCTAAAATGCTCTCAGAAACCATAAATATTATTAAGCGGCTCGCCAAAAATGTTTAAAAAATTGTACATATTTTTTATGTTATAGATTCTGTTATATAGTTTTATAAATTCTGTGTATTCATTCTTTAGCTAATAAAAGATCTGTGTATTTTTTCTTTAGCTAATAAAAGAACTGAATGAACCCGAGAAGAAAGATTCTTCGTATTTGGTGCATTATAATTGATTTCAGTTGTTTCGTGACCGTATTAACATAATGCAACCGAGATTATAACAGAAAGGACTAGTGACGGGCACATATATTTATTTGGCGAATTGAATTGTTACGGAGAGATGATATGAACAGGGTTGACAAAGGAATCCGATGCTGGGCAGATAAGTATGAGGAGGTCATAAAGATTGCTAGGACCTTCAGGGGCTTCAGCCAGAACCTTGCGGACTGGAAGAAATTGAACACGGCGGAACGTAGAAATATCACAGCGGAAATGGGCTTATTAGACAACGCTCTACGAATATGGCGACCGCGGATGAAGAGCCTGTAACAGAGTAAAGCGCGCTCGGCCCGTCTCAAGGTTCCTGCCCCTCCGAGGAAACTACGATGCAGGCTACGGATCACCGGAGGCACCTCTGGGAAGCAGAAGAGGACGAGAGTCCTCCTTAGCAGTAGTGGGGAGGTAAGATCATCTTTTAACGTGCAAAATAAGGATTCGGAAGGGATAGAGTAATCGTACACCTCTGTTGCTGCGATGATTACGTCGATAGCCAGCACTGTCACCATGGTTATCCCACAGGATAACCTAACGTTCGTTGACCTGGTTGTAGTCCTGAGGAGGGTAGAGACTGGCTCGATAACAATAAACGGCGTACGAAGGGCATCAGACAGGGAGATCGGTATCATCCACCTTGAGGGTCCGAATTGCCTGGATGAGTTTATGAGAAACCTCAGAGCGATCAAAAAAACAAAGATGGTGACGGCTCTTGGCCGGAAGGGTAAGGTCATCATTAGTGGAATTGATGCGGCATCCACTAGTGAGAAAGTTTCGGGTGCTATGACGGCAACGCTGCTCAGCTACTTTGTAAACGTGATGTTCCTGAACGGCACCACCTTTTGGACCAATAGTGCTTAGAAACAACCCAGGACGGCGCTACGCTGCTAACCTCGGAGGACCAAGTCAGGGTAGGGTGGAATAACATCCTGATTATGAGATACCTAGAAGGCAAAATGGGTTATACATGCAATAACATCGGATATTTGTCTTGGACGTGGTCTGAGAAGGGTAAAACCTTTCGTTATAAATGCACTGAGGGCGGGCACTAGGCAAACCTGGGCAAGAAAACCCTCAGATGTGCGACCTGTTACAGAATCGTCACCGAGGAGTACATTAACGTTGGCACCTGATGCAAGGTGACAGCGGGGATTACGTGACAGCTCTAAGGCGTGGTAATGGAGACGGATTTTCACTACCGGGCTCGCTATACTCCTAAACGATGAAGTAAGCCTATCCTCGTAAGGAGTAAGCCCCTCGTAAGATTGAGCTGGGCCGCCGATGGGCAAACCCAACCGGAACTCTAAATTGTATCGTGACGGATTATAGAGCTTCTTCCACTTTCTAAAGAGTTGCCCTTTTCGTGCCGGGTCCTTCGAGGTACGGGGAAAAGCCGCAGGACTGCGGTCTTAAAGGGCTCGTGGCAGATGCCTCCACGAGGCGGATGCACCGCGCCCAGAAAGACAGCCCTCCCTCAGACCGCCATATTGGGGAAACGCGGTCCCATCCGGACCCTTAAGGGCGTCTCGGGGTCAATCGGGCCGACCGTGACGCGCCACGAGACCAGCACTCGTGGACGCGAAGAAGATGACCCGGAGCATCGATCACACCGTGGGATCAGGGCGGATGGGAGTCCCGCCCTGGCGCCGAGGCTCCATTGAGCAGCTAAAGCAGGGCTCGCGGTCGGTAAGGGGGCCTCGCGAGGAGCTGTCGCCCTGAAAGTGAATCAAAGGTCCCTCTACTGGACTTCCGCAAGACTCCGTAACCCCGTGGGGCCCGGAAAGAAACGGGCGCGGTGACGGGGATGTCGCGAGGACCTCAGCGAGATATTGTCATGATCCGACACCTTAGTCTGCGTCGAGCGAGCAAACATGTTTCGGCTAGCCGTTGGGCGTCGGAATTAGAATTCCGAGTTTGCAAAGAAAGACCTATTTCGGTCTCGCGAGTAATTTCGAGTCGGTTACGCGAGTAGTTCAGTGCCGTGCGCGTGTGCGCCGCTGGCTTGCGGGGATGGTGGCGGAGTCCACCCCGAAGCCGCCTACACGCAGACAAGTCCGCAACCGGGCGCCGGAGGGAGATTACGCGATTGAGGGGAGAGCCGGTCGGTGAATCGCGTTTTGTTGGGACTGTTAGGGTCGTTTAAGGGCTCCCGCGCTAACGTATTCGCGCCGCCTCGTGGAGGGCGTAAGGGCTTCCGAGTGTGAGAGCCATAAGCGAGCTAGGGTCTCGCATTTGTAATTTCGGGTTGTAACCCCCTTTATTTTATTTTATTTACTAAAATTCTTTTAGTTAAATTAACTACGGGTTTCCTTGTAGTGCGGATCTTTCCTTTTTTCAAGAACCGTAGCGGCCAGAAGCTACCCCCTCCCCGACTAGCGGGGAGCTAGCCGATCGTAAAGAGTAATAGAGAACAAGACCTCGTCGGGCCGTGAAACCCGACTGGTGCCCTTAAAGAGATCGAGGAAGCGAGCCCGCTACCCGATCCAAGGTTTCGGAAAAGGGGGGCCAGGTTTGTTGACGGACTAACGATCCTGCGGTCCGAAGTTGCGGTCGTAGGGCCGCCGTCGTAATACATAGGAAACTACCTACATAAAACAGAAAATAATATATATCGAAACAATTATCGAAATTATTTCAGAAAGTAATTAAGACGAACATAGAAATTAAGACAAACATGAATGGCACCTACGGGACAGAAGAAAACGCCACAGGGACCAGGACGGGATTCAACAACAACACGGTACAGTCTGGCACCGTAAGAACCATCCAACAGACCGAAGTACAGACGGACCAAATAATACAGACCTATCACGTAAAAACAAATTAGAAACTAAATTTGAAAACAATATTTTATTTGGCGAGTACCAAAATCATCATATGCTAGGAGTATACCTCGGGTGTTCGCCAATTAAAATATTGTTTTTCAATTTAGTTTCTAATTTTTTTATTTGTTTCGATTTAGTTTTTAATATTTGTCTTCGGTTTGAAGAAGCAGAAAATCTTGTACATGCAACATACGTGAAACCATATGTACTGTGACATTTGGCAAAAAGATTTTAGCTGGGATTTTAATGAAATGAATATTCTGCTATATTTCGCAAAAATAATTGATTTAAGCTTTTCATGGGAAGGGAGCAATTTGAGCTATTTTTGTAATTAATTGAATAAAGATAAATGTATTTGGCTATATTTTATACGAAAATGCCTGCAACAAACGTCCACGAAAAGAGCAAGACCAGGGAAACGACAGGAGGGGCGGATAATTAGGGTTCAAGTATTTAAACGTACACTCACACACCGAAGTCATGAACAGATGGTTCATCACAATTTAAATCGCAAACTGCCAAAGGAACGCACTAGTAGACACAGGAGCAACACACACGTACATTAACAAAACAATAGGGGAACACCTTAAGAATGTACAATTTCCGACACTCCAACCACGACTGCTAATAAAGGAACACCCATGGACCTGGGGACCGGAACAACAATCAGCATTCGAAACCATAAGAAAAGTACTGGCCATACCGCCAACACTCACATACCCAGACTTCACATTCGTTTTGTATACAGACAGATGCAAGCGGAACAGAACTGGGGGTAGTCCTAACACAAAACAAAAACGACACAGATCACGTCATCGCGTGCGCCAGTAGACGCATAACACAAGTAAAACAAAATTACACAACGACGGAAGTGGAATGTTTAGCAGTCATAGTGACAGTCGAAAAATTTAGACCATATATCGAGGGTACACACGTACCAATAATCACAGACCACAGCGTGTTACAATGGCTACACAACCTGCAAAACTCCACGTGCAGACTAGCCAGATGGGCACTACAACTACTGGAATACGAACATACGATCATTTACAGGAAAGGAGCCTAACATCACGTACCTGACGCACTATCCTGCATCCACGAAACAATAGAACAAATATCAATCATCACAGAACAAGACGACAGCTGGTACGTGCACAAATTCAAACAAGTACAATAACACCCCGAAATACGGAAAATCTGGAAAATCAAAGAAGGGCGACTATACATTTACAGACCAACTATACTCCTCAGTGACATACTCCCTGGCGACAAAGCATGAAAGCTAACAGGACTCAAGCCACACCAACGCACAATCCCGCAAGAAAACCACAGACTCCCACATGCAGGGCATTTCAGGTATAGAGAAAACACACCAAAATCAACCACAACTATTATTGGCCAGGAATGTACCGGCATATTGTAGAATATGTACGAAAATGTGACACATGCCAAACAGTCACGGTTGAACAAGTACCAAAAGGGAAAACAGGCCGACATATTATCGAAGAACCATGGGTACTCATAGCATCAGATAACGTGGGCCCACTACCCTCCTTAAAAACGCGAAACCAATACATAATATTCTTCCAAGACGTATATACTAAATGAATCAAACTCATACCAGTACGCAAAGCTAACACTAACACGATCGAAAAAGCATTACAAACACAAGTTATTAACAGATGGGGCACGTCAGAAATACTATGGGCAGACAATGAAACACCGTACATCAATAAAACCAACAAACAACTCACCCACGCATACAACAATAAACACATGACAAGACCACCATATCACGCACAAGCAAACCCTGTAGAACGATCAACCGAACCCTAAAAACAATTATACAAGCATACATACAGGACGAACAACGAGATTGGGACAAACACCCACACAACTTTTAATTCGCATATAACTTAACACCAAAAACATCAACCAAGTATACATCAGCATTCTTCAACCCCTGGGCAGAGAGCTCACACCCATCCACTCCCAACGAAACAAAGCCCAAGGCACACCCACCCTAGACTAACAGACCATCGACAAATGGATACACAAAATCCAACACCTACAGATAATTCACAACGAATCATTACGAAATCAACAAGACGTGGACGACAGACAACCTACGCCAACGTCACATACATTACAAAGTAGGAGACCGAGTACTAAAAAGAAACTGAACGCTTTCCTCTGCCATAGACCACGTTTCAACTAAATTAACACACAAATGCGTAGGACCATTTATTATCACAAACTTTATATCACCCACCCTTTACGGACTGACAACAGAGACCGGAAAACCGGCCGGGAAAGCACACATAGAGGACCTTAAGTTATACATCTAGGATAAACCGCTGGGATTAGAACATAAGTAAAACACAGATACTGTGACGCGATTTTTCCCATTCGAAAACCTCGCGCACCATCGTCGGTCCGCGCTCTCGCCTCCCTTTCCGTTCTCCGACTATCTACTGGGCGCCAGCTGATTTTTGGATCCCCGGAACCAACAAACCGGTCTAATCAAAATCGTAACTCGCAAGACTTATCAGCTAAATTCCATACGAAATGGAGAAAAGGGCGGCGAAAACGGACTCGGACAGCATGTCCCATGATGCTCAGGAGGCAAATTATGGAGTTAGGGTCGGGGTCGTAACTGACCTAAGGGGGTAGATGACAAAGGCTATACTATAGCGTAAACGATGAAAGTGGTATATTAAGATATTTTACATCGTATCCTAGACGGTCGTATACCGCGGCAGGAACAGGAGTCCCTCGCTGATTGTTCCCGAGCCGCCATTAGAGGTGTAGACGTCCGACATGTTAACAGCCTCGACCCTTAGAGGCGCGGCTGGGAACCCCCGGGACTCCGATGTTAAAACGGAACGGGACGGTAGCAAGTGGAACCCCAAACTCACCCTAGAGTTCCCTGGAACAAGTGGAAACAGTACCTCGATACCTCTCTGGAGCACTCGACCGGCACCTCGACTTCGGTCCTCTTGTTCTTCCAACCAGTCGCGACACGAACCCGAATCACACTCTCGTTTCAAACTCTTCCAAAATCTTACGCTACCCGAAATTTCGGTACTCTTTCCCCCTTCCAATTACCCGGCGAGTTAGGGGGGGGGGGGGTGGTCGTTAGCGTGGAGGCCGCAGTGATTGGTACCGGGTCCCCGGAGAATGGTAGGAGGATCCGCGAGGCCGGCGAGGGATCCGCCGACGGGCCTCCCCCTGGGACTGACCTTAGTGGCGTAGGACGACCTATTCAAATTTGCCACGGCTTCCTCGGCGGTGGCTGTGGCCTGTCCACCGCGCGAGGCCTGCCACCCGTCTCCGGACCTCACCAGGTCGATCTTCTCCAAATCAGAGTGCTGGAATCACCAGCCCGATGTCCCTTGCCGACGAACCCCCCCGGGCGCAGCGCACCACCCGGTTGGAAGACTCTAGGTCGGTCCATATACTGCTACTATTTCCGTACAAACGGAAATCTGTCACAATACATAGAGATATATACATACATGCATAGCTACACAACGAACATACGCAAAAACAAAACTATTAGGAATAGGACATAAGTAAAACAAGCACAACCATCTTAGATTAAGATTACTGAGGGAACCAAGGCGTGACGGCACACAACACCCAGAATCATGGATGACGACAACAAGGATGAATACAAGACAAACAATGCGGAAGGAACACTCCAGTCACACACTCAGAACCACACTACGCATAGATAACACAAATAGGGAACACACGTTAACATACACACAAAACAGGACTCACACACCTACACACCAGGAGGAACCAAACAACAAAAACCATAAGGATACAACAAGAAGGGAGCGCATACCTCGAAACAAGCGCCATACACACAACTCGACAGGTCACACACCCACTCACGCACATCACAACACTCAACGAGCACACTAGAGACAAAGGACAAGAGGCAACCTACCTTCGATTGTGGGGGGGGGGGGGAGGATCCCGTCACCCGTGCTTGAATAGCGCGCCACCGCGCCGGCGCAACCCGAGCAGTGCCGAAGAACCGCGGAGACTCTCAGCCACTTCCGTCCCGATCTCATGCCGGAGAACGAAGTGCGAGAGAAGCATCGAGATAGATTGCCCGTGGTGCGTCCCCGAAATCCCCAAGCCTCCCGGTGACACGTGCGCCCGACGCATTCAGCCCTCACCGAGCCCGTAGGCAGACCAACACCCGACCCGGCTAGTAGAGGATGCTATGCCCGCTGTCGAGCCCCGACGCCCAATTTTGTCCGACCGCCGACCTGCCACCACGAGGCGTCCGCCCGACCGGCCATTTTGCCTGTCGGCACCCGCGTAATATAAGTAAGGTAGGATTAAATAGATTCAAGCGAATAGGTTAGACTATAGAATAATGAAATGTCATTTTACCGTTTTTCGGATCCAGATCTAGCGACAGTGGCGGCACCGCTTAACGAATTACTACAGAATGTGAGCGGTATTGGTAAATGGGGAATGAAACAAGACATGGGTGTTTACCCAAGTTAAGGGGTTAATTTCATTGCCGGAAATTTTGATGCATTTTAACCCCGAAATACCGATGAAAGTATACAATGATGCTTCCGACCGAGGAATTGGAGTAGTATTAGTGCACGTTTTCGACAATGGAGTAGAAAGACAATCGCGCACGCTTCGAGGCTATTGTCGAAGACTGAAAAAGGGTACACACAAGGAAACATTCCCATGTGTCGATCGCCGATCTTATTGATTATCATATATGTAGAAGAACACGAAAATCTGGGAGACACGCGTTTTTCTTTTATCTGCAATGGTCGATATTTATACAGTGAAACAACCCTCCAAAGTTTGGTGAAAATTCGATTTTTATATTAATTTTCGCAGAAGCATTTCGACGTAACTGGGCATAAACGTATTCTGTATGAGGACGATGAAAACACAATATTGTACAGTTATGCAACACCATCTCAAGGGGATGAACTACCGTTTAGGCGAAAATTTGTTGTAATATCTATTAAACAAGGACTCCTACTTAAGTTTCACTTACGCTATGTGATTGCTCACGAAATATGAGGAAATACGTGTTTTTTACTTTTTGACAATAACCATTTATACATCGATTAAAAACAATGGATGTAGATGGCATATGGGTATATCGCGACTATCTTTCCTGGTTTATATCGTAACCAATTCATTTGATATAAATCGTGTAAACGTGCTAATTCCTGAAAATGTCGTTGGTTTTCATAACATGCAATTATTTATACATAAATTAAAGAAAACAGTTTAAGTGACTGAAATTGTTACGCAACAGATTCGATGACGCAGTTATCACCCCTTTCCAACTAGTAATAAAATCTCGGGAGAATCTAATATTCAAACATTTCGGGTCCCCTTAAAGTACTTTCTTTGGTCGTCGGCTTTCGCTACCCTACTTCTAATAAGATCTAGTCTTGTTCTTGGTCTGCTTTTAACCCTGTGAACACGGATCCTTTTCGACATATGGGCGAAATTCGTCCCACCGTGCAGGCAATATTGGACCAAACGTACGGTGACTATAGTCACCCGTCGTAGCGAAAGGGTTAAGTACCAAACTTGCCGGAGTCTCTTACGGCGTACAATGTGGTGTGTTTCGATATGCCCGCAAATAACGACTCGCTATCGTTCGCATCGACACTCCTCCACTTTTCTTATCCTCAAGTCACTTCTTTAACGCATATAACACACTCTTAACTGCGTTTACCGCAACACCGTTAAACCCGGCAGGCGAAAATGGCGGACGGGGCAGACGCCTCGTGGCTGCGGTCCGGCAGCGGCGCAGGGTCTCCTTGACGAGCTGGGTTGGGCGGTGGTCAGCCGACGGCTTGGGGTGGATGGGGTGCGTGGGATTCGTGGGCTGTCGAAGATCACACCTCAGCGCAGACACGTGGCAGATCAAATTGGACTCCGGTCTCTCGCTGCTATCTCCTGGGGGCCCTGCTGCCATCCATCGGTGGCCGCCCTAACTGGGTGGCCTAGTGACCCAGTTAGGCCAGACCAGATGGCAGGCCGGCCCACCGAGAAGTTCTGAAGGATCCGCCAGGGGAACGAGAGCGTCCGATGGAAGAGTTTCCGGCGGGTTCCTCATTGCCAGAGGGACCGCCACACCGGTGACAGCACGTGCCATTTTCCGCCAGCGGCAGCGCCGTCGTCCCGATCTCCCGAAGGGCGCCGTGCCGCTCCCGTCTCGCAGGGCGCCGATTAAGAAGAGCAGCGCTGCCGCCCGCCGAAGCACCCATCTTACCGGTGAGCTCGAGCCTGCCCGGGGGGCCTCTCTACCGCAACTGTGCCGTCCGTTCCGTGAGCCGGAGTCCTGGGGCCGTCCTGGGCCGCATATCGTGTTCCACAGCGAGCCTTCCGTTCCGTCGGTGTTGCGCCCCGCATAAGCCTTCGCGCCGCGCGCTCGTTTTCCGTCGGGGCCTTTGTACCGAGCCCGCACTCGTCCGCCCCCCTTTAGCGAAGGGCGGTGCCGATTCCCGTCGGGTTGCGTCCGCGTTTCCGGTATCGTCGTGTCGGGAGAAGATTCTCGCGCGCCCTTTGTGTATCGTGCCCCTCAAGCTTCCCGTCGGTGATGTCCGGGAAATTTCCGTGGTCCCGTGCGCGTGGGCCGGGGCGCGCGAGAAAGGAAGGGTCATACCGTGGGCCGGCGCCACGTTCCTTACCGCTGCGCAGTATCGAGCACCGGGCCCTTTCCGAGACCCAGAGAGGCGGATTTTAGGTTTTCCCCCGACCGAGCGTTGTGCCCTTGTGGGCCCCCATGCGGGGGGTTACCACCCTCGGAGCGTTCCCGTTCAAATTGTACTTCCGCCGCCTCCCTGTCCCGTTCGACAGGGCTCCCCGTTCCCTTTTCTTGGAGTTGTCCCGCGGCGCACCTGTAGGCTAAGGACGCTGTAGAAATAAAACGCGCCCGGCGAGGGACTTTTTTTCGTACTACCGGTTGTCCCTTTCTTTCTCGACCTCGTAAAATTTCTCGGGTCCCGAATTGACTGTCCTCGCTCATCCGGGAACCGTTCCGGACCCCCCGACTCTACCGTGCCGCGAAGGGCGTTAGGCCCTCGCGGGGCTGAGTGGTCGGTCGGCTACGCCCGGGTGGCCCCGTCCCAGGGGCCGGGTCTGCGTGCTTGGACGGCAGGCCCGGAAGCCTGAGGCGCGCTATAAATAAATCGGGCTCCCGGAAGAGCCGGAGATCGGGCTCGACCCCTTTCTTGCCGAAAATCTCGGGCGTAGGACGGTTTGCCGATTGGGCATTAGTAATCCCGTCGCATGGTATAAGGGCGTCTCGACTACCTTCCTCTCCCTTCAGGCTATACCCCTCCGACTTAAAACCTAAGAGAAATTGTGGGGGAGGCCAACCAGATAGAATTAGTAATAATGCAAAGAATAGAATATTTTAGGGACAGAGTTACCTGGTGGTGCGGTTGTGCCGAAATAGGCTGCGCCGGGGCCTAAATTCCAAAGGGCCTCCGAGAATCCGAGGCGACCCGAGGCGCGTGCCACTGGCCAATGACCGAGGACTTCGGAAGCGCCGACCAATCGAATCGGTGATGGAGTAGGGTAGGTGGCAAGTGCCGCTGGGTAATAAGAAACAAAGAGAGCATGGCTCCCTTTGTTTTGTTTTCCGTTTGTTTTCCCTGGCTCTCTGAGACTTTGATGGAATGAATGATTTACTATATTTGGCAAAATTAGTTGATTTGAGCTTTTCATGGGAAGGGAGCAATTAGAACTTTTTTGCAATTATTTGTATAAAGGTAAATGTATTTGGCTAAATTTTTGTGCACCGAAGCTGTTTTGAGGGCATTTCACATCTTTTTGAAAAAATAAGGTTAATGTCTCTATTATTAATAATAACATCGGTAAATGTATTTGATACATTCCTATAATATCAAAATATAATTACTACAAACATATAATTTGATAAAAAGTTACTAAGAATATGTATATTTCGTAAACGCTGTATATGGAAATCTAGTTTTTTTATATCATCACCCTCAGCATTTTGAATGGCACCATAATTTATCCCCCAATGTAAATTTTGAAGTTCAAATATAAAATTTAGATTTAGCTACCACAAAAACCGTGAGAAACCCGTTTTAATAAAAATCCAACCATTTTTACATTTTTATCCGTATCCATATTGGATCCACCATTTAGCATATTAAAGTTTTGTTTACAGATTTGGAAGCAATGACCCTAAAGATCTGAAGAAATTCTTTCGAATAAATTTTTAACCGTTTTGATACTTTTTATCGGCAATTTTGCGTTTTAAAATTTTGTTACCAGAGTTGGATTCAGAGACCTCAAACGTCTGCAAAACTCCTCTTTTTCTTATAAAAATACAGCTATTTTGTAATTTCGTGTCCACCATTTTGAATTTCCAAATGATGTCAGATTTGGATTCAGCGGCCACGAATACAGTGAGAAACTTATTTTTATAAAAATTCAATCCTTTATATATTTTAATCCCCCCTATTGTATCCGCCATCTTGAATTTGAAAGTCCTGTTACCAGATCTGGATTAAGTGGGTATAAAAACCACGCTAACCCGTTTTTTATTATAATCCAATCATTTTGAAATTATATTATTTGCTATATTGGGTTCGCCATTTTGAATTTTGAAATTTTATTATTTGATTTGGCTTCGGCCATCTCAAAAACATCGAGAAACTTTTTTTTCAATCTAAATCCAATTATTTTAATGCTGGGATGGCTATAGTTCCTTTTCGTTCCGCACGAGGCGGTATCGCATATTGGCTGCCCAAAAACTATATGACAGTCCACTCATAATGTCTGTGCGAAAAAGTAGTCTGTGACTGGGGCGACCACGATGATGATAACAGAACTAGGATTCTCAGGGTACTGAAAAACTTGAAGACGCTATATCTTCACGTAGGTACTAGCGATCGGAGCCAGGTAAACTTTAAAAAATTCCTGAATTTTTGCTTGATAATTTAGCTGATCACACGTTCATTTCTTTTTCTATAACAATGGGGAGAGTAGATTCCCATTTCCTCCACTCTTGAAATCTCGATTCTTAGCGTATAGAACGCTGTAGCGTCTCGTTAAAAACTGTATTTGGCTCGCAACTCTACCGTGTTTCTTGATGTATATACATTAACAAAATGTTCAAAACCGTGACATATTGAACAATGCAACTCGGAATGGGGCGTCCTTGACATTGTTTTTATTGTTTTCTTTCGAAATTGAAACTGTGTACAAAATATTTCCAATGAAAGTTACTTTCTTTTTTTATACATTCAATGTTGCAAAACAGTTGGATAACCATTTCAAAAACTAAAGTTGACTCAGAGACGTTCCTAAAAATGATTTTCACATAAATAATGAATACCACTGTTTTACTCCCCCCTCTAGATCAAAATATTCTTATTCGACACTTTTTTCTTTAAAATGTTTGCGAGATATATCAGTTTTAAGTTAAATATCCAGCCCGATATCAGTTCTGTAAAAATTATCAATACGTTCCCTGGTCTATTATATGGAATAAAATTCCAAAAAGTTCTGCGAGAAAATGTCTAAGATAAAAATTAAAACTGTAGTAATATAAGTAGGAGATATTGGTATACCTTGTAGAACACTAAAAATATCCTAAGTAATAATTGACGTACTCACTCGGAATGCATCACGAAGCTCTTGTTCCTCTTCCTGGTCCGTTCGTGCTGCTACATTGTTGCTGCCTATGTTACTGACGATTTCTACGAATTCCTCAAAGCTAACGTTTCCATCACCTAAAACACAGTTTAGTACATAATTATATATTCGTATATTTTTCTATTAATTATATGTTTTTACTATTTAAAGTATATATCTTTCATTATCAGGTGCGTACACATAAGATTAAGATGATATGAAAAGAGAGTATCAAGAAAACAATCGACGTCGGTAAAATAAAATTCCTCTATACCTTTTCCAGCAGTAATGCCAGTTTGGATATTCGAGTGATAACGTAAGCTGGCCGAGCACGTTAGAAACATTTATATTTATGTTGACATGTGTTACAGTCGATATTCGGAATACGAAATGAAGTACTGCACATGTCATTTCAGTAGAATCATAGGAAACCCACACGCAACGGCAGGTATAATGTACGTACAGTAACGTGGTGAGCTCAATACCCCCTCACGTTATGGGGAATCAGGTCCATCAAAGGATGAGCCTGGTCCCTCTCACCCTACATTAAGAATATTTAAGACGGAGGAGGCCCTCTGATTACCTCACAGCGTTCGTTGCCACCGGTCACTACCTAAAGGAGGATCCCACATATCCCTCGATATTACTGATGGCCAGGTGGGCCATATAAAAAGATATAGGGATTGGCATCGAGGCCTCTCAACTGCCTTCCTCTCTCTTCGGGCTGTATCTCTCCGATATTGAACCTAAGAGAAATTGTGGGGGAGGTCAACCGATAGAGTTAGTAATAATTCAGATAATAGAATATTTGAGGGACAGTTACCTGGTTGTGCGGTTCGGCCGAAGCGGGCGGCGCCGGGGCCTAACCTCCAAAGGGCTTCCGAGGATCGTGCTGGCACAAGCATAGGGAAGCCGACGCAGAGTCGGAAATCGAGGGCGAGAAGTACCAGAGGTCCCTCGGCCGCCACCGGGAGCCTGTCACGGACCCAGATGTTAGGGGTGCCGGTTAACAGGCGAGGTTATGTCTCCCAGTGCCGGCACATGGATGCCCGGGAGTCGGTGTGGGGCCGATAAAAAGGGACGGACGCCACGTGTGTGGGATGCGGCGGCGGCCCGGAGCACGGCGTTACCTGCCGGGGAGGACCTCGCAGGGGGTCCGACCAATCAGGGTTGACTTCGCGGAATTTGCCATCGATCCTCGGATGGCCTAGATCCGGCTTCGATAAGCGATCCGAGGCGCGTGCCATTGGCCAGTGATCGAGGTTTCCGGAAGCCCCGGTCAATCGGAGCGGTCATCGGGTGGGGGAGGTGGCCGACGTCACGTGCCGGCTCGCACGTACCGTCGGGTAATAAAAAACAAAGGGAGTCTGATTCTTTCTTCTTGGACACACCACGGACGAGGGCGGACGTGCCACGGAAGCCATTGAGATTTTGATTTTCAGGCAAATAGTGAGAAAAAGAGAGAGAGAGAGAGAGAGAGAGAGAGAGAGAGGGACGACCAGGTACAACGACAATTCATCGTTGACATTTAAGGTATTGGCCAGGCGGTCTTAATTCAGATTATAGATTTTGACGAGGTGTACGGTCCCTATTAAAGAGCGCTACGCCATTTGCAGAGTTCAAGTCAATGACCGGTAGCAACGAGGAGGGCGCGATCGCGGCGTGTAATAAGTAGCGTCGTTTAGACAGGGAATCCGCGATCCCGACCAGTGTGAATCGCGAGCGTTAATTCATGACTTAAATTCGTGTAATTCAATGTCGCCCAGTGGCGACTGGTGCCCATCTCGCGAGTGTTTTTTTGGTGTAATAAAACGAGTCCCCGAGGAATCCGTTTTCTAACGAGCATCTTGGTTTTTTTCTTGAATCCCAATCAGTCTCGCATTTTGAGTTTGTTCGCCGCTCCACTTCATTCCGAGCCCCCCATGTCTGCCGTGCCGCGAGTGGCCGCGAGTGGTCGGTTCTCATGGGGCTGAGTAGCCGGATGCCGAATTGTCTCCCGCTTTTCCGGGAGACGGGCTGAAAATCTTAGTCGGAAGAATCAAAGGGCTCGCGATATGCCGAGGCATACCTGGCGCCTAAAATAAATTAAAGAAAGCCGTTCCTTGTATTCGAATTCCATCGCCCGTCCGAAATCGGAATTATTGCGGGAGAATTTCGCGGAGCACCTAATTTGCAGAGTGAGGGTGCGATACCTCTGATTCCCGTTGCACCGCTTATTGAATATGTTCTTTATATATTGCTAACCCCCTTTCTTACAGGAAAGGTACCATTTTGAATTATAAGATCAGATTTACAGATCTCGCCAATGATATTGTTTGGATGTTATGATAATTATGATATATTGTATGTATTCCTAATTCCCTTCCCCCATACCCCTGACAAAGCGAGTAAATCATTTTGGGGATAAAGTCTTTGGGTTCGAGTCCAGCCAGTTAATTTAGAGTTTGGAAAGGAACTTTAGCATTGGGAACATACCATTTTAAACTTTTTATGTAGAATTTAGATTCCATTTAAGCTCGTTGGCCTGCTCAGATTTTGGACTGTAAATACTTGTTTGAAGTGTCATCCCGGGTTATGACCCATTAATTATTTGAGCCCTACAGTTTGGAATTTTATAAGAGCAATTAAGAATTAAGGCTTTCCTACAGCCAGCTTTGAGCAGAGTTGCAACTGATTAGAGAATGGTATTGGGATTTTATGATGGGAGAGGTGTCCATAGGGAGACTCGAGTTTGTTAAAGCCAGAAGGGATATCTCGCATCCTTGCCCCTTCCTACCTCCGGGGTAGGCCCTCTGTCTTACACCATCTCCCTGTATGCAGATTTCTCGTCTGCAGTCCCATCGATTGTCCTCCCCATATGTATATTATTATAAGTGCGTGTGTGATGTTGTTTCTTTTTTGTATCGCGTTCCCATGTTAGGGATATTCGAATATTAGGATTACTTCAAGAACGAACATAGGATAGTTAGGCGGCTCTTGCCATTTGATGTCCCCCTGCCCTAGTTAGAAAGAGCCGTTGCCCAGCTAGTAGGGAACCTCCCCCTGGGGCGACTCCTCGAACCGTTGCATACGGCCGGAGGGACCGAAATGCAAAACCACACCAGCCCAGACCAATTGAGAGCCAGGGCCCAGATCGAATCCCTAGGACCTCTGGAACTGATAAGGCTCCTCGATCTGGCGGACCTCAACGCCAATGGAGGGATGCCCGACCTGAGGGACTGGTACTGGCGATACCACCTGCAAGCTCGCTACGCTCAGCCAGGGGCGTTGTGGAACCCTGCGGAGAACGAGCGGCGAGGCTCAGACCCGGTGACCAGCATCACCGCCTGGCAGGGAGTGTCCGCCGGAGAAGGAGTCCCTCTGTCATGGGGAACCAGATGGGCCGGGCTGAAGGGCAAACCGTCGCCGCCTCGAGCCTTATGTTTCATTCGATCGTATTACAGGGGGGACCTCGCCTGACTGCACCTACAGTCGCAGACTGCTTATCAGTGCCATTGGTATCCGCAGGCTCCGGCCCCTCTACTACCCGCCCATCTCCTCCCGAGGGCAGCGGGCTCAGAAAAATCCGGATTGCGTCAGTCGATCGGCAAACTGTGAGATGCTTTTAGCCGACCAGGGTCACAGGGACGCGTCAACACGCCGTCCTGCACCCTGCTGGTTCCACGGGGATCCCCGTGGAGCCGCCTCGACTCTGATAGACCTAGACACGAAGGGTCTAGAGAGCTATCTATGAGCCCATCGACACACAACCTCCTCCGTTTATGGACCCGCGGTAACCGCCGGGATGGCGCCGGGTACCACAACGGGGACCGTCACTTAAACTCACACTGCCCCCTGGGCCCCCACGGTGATGACTACCGCGGCTCGTGTTGGAACCACCACCCTGACCACTGCCTCCGTTAGAGCTGCCGTGCAACAGAGGGTACCGGTGCTGCCAATGGGGCAGGAATGGAAACCCTACCGCGACCCCATTACCATAATGGAAGATACAAATGCCCGGTGCTCGGCGTCGTGGTGGAAAGCCCCAGGCACCGAACCATCCCCCACTAGGACCCGGGGAGTCACAATTGGCCCAACCCTCGATGGAGAATACCACACCTGGGACCATTCCACACCATCTAGCCACCCAGCAAGTGAGCCGTACAACCATTGGGACAACTCTACGTTTACCCGGGAGACGGCGAATGGGCGAGGAGGATGGCCGCCTCAATGTGGCAGCCATGCGATGCAGGGAGGGCTGAGCTCCATATGAGCTATTGATGCCGCACCTCCTGTATCGGCCGGCACCCCGTTCGAGTCGCGGCCGTACTTGGGACCGCCGTATAACTCGACTTCGCGAGTGCTCGCCTCGCGGAACCCCAATTTAACAGACCCTCTTGATAATGCCGCTCTGGTCCGGGAAGTCTGGATCTGCGATTTCCTCCACAAGAGAGGAATTAAGTTTGCAGGGAAGCCGGGTGTGTTCAAGTTTTTAGAGAGTGTAAGTTTTTTATACTTATGTCCTAATTTTTATGCCCACTGTAAGTATATTATATTTCATACGGTGCGTGATAATATGTCATAATTTACACAGTGGTAAAAAATCATGATGTTTGGTCACCAGCCAAAGAGAAAATAAATAGAAAATCAGAGTATGGACGAAATTAACAGTTTTATCAAGTTGGGATTTAGATATAAACATTAAATATGTATTAAAAATGATAGGTTACATGAGGTGTCCTTCCAATTTTCTAAATGTATTATCAACGATATTAATTAAACTTTGGTAGATGACCACCAAACCTATTAAATGTTTTGTATGCGTCAAGAAATAAGTAAATATTTGTAGATCAAAAGTGGATATATCATTTTCACCTAGAAGAGACAGATATTTATGCATGTCGTTTAGATATCTATGACATATATCGTGTATCCATATTCATAAAATATATTTATATATTTACACAAGATTTTATTTTACGCCGATGATAGACGATATACGTTTGCTATACTTATTGACCTAATTTAGACGAGTAATATATGGATATTGTACTTCGTGCTATCGATAAGTTAAACCGTTCTTCCTACTGTTATTAAGAAAATGATTGTTATAGCGGCGTAACTATCTAAAAATTGTATTTAACGAATCGGCATTTTAACCGGCTGGAGTCTATACTCATTCTCGATGGTCATCTTCGAATCACTGACAAGATAAGACGTAAACTGCCAATATTGCGAGATTATAAACACGGCGTGAGAGTGCGTAAGGACGTATCAATCACATATATTCGTGACGCGAACATAGCAAACAAGCAGCAGCACAAAAACGGGAGCAAAGGGGACCTACACCCTGAAAATCCCTGCGGAATGCAGCAAGCTAGCGGAGGCATAGGTTTTATACTAACTTTCAGCACTACAATAACGCCTTCTGCAATCGACTATAGTAAACTGATAACAACTCATTGTTAGACAAGACCTATAATGTCAAAACATGATGCGAACGGACACCAATGCAGTACCTCTAAGCTTAGATCGAAGCAGACTAACACATATAAATGGTCACATCTCGGATTATGGAAACGAGACGAATACACAACACTGACGTCGATATAACCCAGCAAACGGTATCCAAACGAGTAAAGAAACGCCCAAGAGAAATAGAACAAATTAATTCTATAAATTATGCAAAGCGGAACCAAACCAAAATTTAGCTACTTGAACAATGGAACGTTCCTGGAGTGATTTACAACAAAAAGAAATAGAAACTTGTGTGTTCATAGCATCTAGTTTGCTCTTCTAATTGTAAGACATATGAAACGAAACAAATCCATGGCAGGCATTAATTCAACACCCTACCTAAAAAAGGGCTCCCCTATAGAGAAACGATGCATTCCAGCAGAACTCAACCAAACCACGAGAACTTAGTCGCTCATTTCTTATATATTCTCTGAAAGACGATTAAAAGCGACTACGCAAATAGAAAATAAAATTAATCTACAAAAAACAAAACCACCCTCGATGTACAAAACGCGCCAAAGACGTCCTATTGGAAAAGTTCAATTTGCAAAGTCATACTTACCCACACGAAACAAGTATATCTGTCATATGTATATTAGATGTCAGGCATAAACATATATATCTATAATAGATGTACATAAAACTATACGCAATGTGATGTGTACACATGGCAACCCATGAAGTGGATTGTACGTAAAGTAATCGTCTAAATTAGATCCATAGGTTGTGACGTGGCAAAATCTTCGCCCGTCCGAAGGGGAATTTTCAATGCCGGAGTGAGGAGGAGTCCCTCTGTCGATGCATAAGTTGTTAATTATAGTAAACCTCGTTGTAAAAATATGATAATATTGTAGACGGGTGCAGGCGCGGCACACATTGGCGCGCAGCGGAGCGCGGCCGGTAAATCCATAGGTTCGCGGAAAGCGCGCAGAGCCCCGAATTTGGGGGTCCTGCTGCCACCCCTCGGTGGCCGCCCTAATTAGGCGGCCTAGTGACCTACTTAAGCTAGGCCAGATGGCAAGCTGGCGCTAGCTAAGAAGTTCCTTAGGATCCACCAGGACGACGGCGATGGACGGAAGATCTTTCAGCTAAACCCTCATTGCTAGAGGGACTACCGCACCGGTTGCAGCTCGACCACCTTTCCTCCCGTCAGCAGCAGCGTCGCTCTTCCCGCCAAAAGAGTCCCGGAGGGCGCCGTGCAATTCCCGTTCCCGAAGAGCGTCTTACCGTCCCGAGTGCCGTCAGCGCTGACGCCGTCCGAAGGGAATTCTACCGTCTCCAGTAAGACAAACTGCACCGGTGAACAGAACCCGCCAAGGACTCTTTACCGCATTATCCACTTCTGTCCGTGAGCCATGTTCGATCAGATTCCGAGTTCGCGTTGAGTTCCGTTTCAACGTGCGAACGTTTAATTTCGAGTCGGACTTTCATCCGGATTTTACTTACAATAAGAATGGTCCTATCTTACTATCTTTTATTACGAATATATCATAAAAATTTGATCTACTATCTATTCGGCTTCTCAATAACTCTGAAGCACATCGAGTCGTCGACCTCGAAACTATTCTAAACTACTGATAAACTTACCGTCGATGTCAATCTCCTGCAACATGGTATGAAGTTCTTCAGTTCTGGCGAATTGGCCGAGAGACCGCATGACACGGCCAAGTTCTTCCTTGGTGATGCTACCGTCACCATCTTTGTCGAAAAGTTTGAAGGCTTCTTTGAATTCTGAAACAATCAATTGTTGAAGTTTTTTAATTGTCTTTTAAATATCGTTAATATGATTAATTTATTTACGAGAAAGTTAGTAAATTCCTTAAATGCCGTTTGAGTACAATACTAATGAAAGATTTTTATAACATCGCGCACCGTATTAGAGACCAGCAGTAGTCATTTCCCAAACGTGACATAATGACTAAAGATATGGCTACACTACAGCCCATCAGATCAAATCAGGTCAGTTCCGTCAGAACCATACATATAACTTCTTGTAGACGTGGCTACACAGATCCGTTAGATCAGATCGGATCAGATTCAGGTAGAATGTAACCATGTCCAGAAAATGTAAACCCCCCTCCCGAACGGAGTGTCCGTTGTCGACACCTCGTTCCTCCGACCATTGTTTGTTAACATTCGTCACAGTATATGTATTTATATCTCGGAACTTATAGCGTTCTCATATCTGGGATGATTGAAGAACACCGTAAATTGGAATCCCTGTAACTTTCTCAGACTCTTAAAATAGTTTTATTCTATGCGCTCCGCTGATGTAAACATTCTCAAGGTAACATTTTGTTCAGTCGACATATTCAGATATCGTTTTCAGATCGGATTCTTTGCACATATTCAATTAAATAAGTGCACATGAGCAGAGAAACTCGACAGTGATATTGGGCCTTCCTCTGAAGTTCCCGGAATATTCAGTCGAGATGGCGTCGCTGGCAGTTGTGCATCGTGTTGTCTGTAACGCAGACATTAGACATTTCACTTGACAGTTATACGTGAACCTTAGCTCAAATTGTGTTCACTTATGCTTATAGCATGTAATTTGTAATACTGATGATTATAATTTGTACAGTAATCAGGGATTGTAGAAACATTTGGATTTTTATTAATATTATTTGCAATCATAAAATGATTTTACATCATCAATATTTATATCTATAACCTGATTGTACTAATAACTCGTAGTTCCTCACATACCGAATAGGTTTGACATTCACACTTATAGTTTGATTCATTTCACGTATCGATCAATTTAAGCTGAGGTTTTACATAACTATCTCTAAATTATACAAATAATTAAGAGTTTTCTGTATATACTGTGAGGTGGCAAAATTCTGCCGTCAAAAGTCGGATGCTGTGTGGGTGGTAAGTACCGAATTTAGTAATTAATTAAATACAGTATAGGTCGGCGACACTGGGGGTCATCTTTGGCAGTCAATAGTAGTAAGTATTTAATATATTCATAAATTGTATTATAGGGATTGTAGGTATCCTATATCGCGTAAGATTTAATATTGCGGGCTATTGTCGCTATAGGCCTAAGTCGAGGAGAATTATGAGGGCAAGGATCTTCCATCTAGCGAGACACGGAAGAGATTTTGACAGAATTCCGGCATTTAACGACAGCGCCGCAATGCTTTTCTTGACATCCAGCGTACGCGCCATTAACTGCCAACGTTTAGTGGTTTCGGCGGCGTTTAGCGGAATCAGTGGAAGGGGCCTTCCGCAATTCGGAGGTCCTGTCGATCCGCGGACCTTGTTGTCCAGGATACTCCTAGTGTCATCGGAAGTATCGAGACCTGCTCCACTGCCGTCGACCGTTTCGCTGCCGTCTTGCTGCGGTTCGCGTTCCGAATTTGTCCCGACGTGATGAGCAAACCCGCCATGGGTAAAAATAAAATCTCATTTTCGCTCTTTTCAATGAAATGTAACTTGTAGCCCTCCTCAACACGCGATTCACGTCACGCCATTTTCCGTACCGCGTGACGCCGTCATGTAAAGTTGCGATTACTTAAACAGTTTCCGTGGCCATTTGCGTATTTAGACCGGAGCTCTTCTTCTCGCTTGTAAGTACCGTACCTTGGTTGTCTCTCGTTAGTCGGCCCGAATAGATCCGTTTGTCGTTGGAGTTCAGGAGGCGTTAGTTTTTAAGCGTTGTGCCCCGTTGTTTTTCCAGAGCGACGGAGGAAGTATTTCGTGAGGAACCTACGGCTCCTCCTTATCACGAAGGACCTTCTGAATTAATTACCGTTGGGATCCAGAAACGAAATTTATCTGTTGTTGCAATAAAAGAGTTCCCGAGGATCAATGTTAAATTTTATTAGTGTTCTTCCTGAATCCCAAAGTTTAAAATATTACCGCTGCTCCTCGAGTTACGGGACCCCCCAATCTGTACCCTGCCGCACGCGACCGCGAGGGCCGTTACCAGATTGAGTAGCCCGAGGCCGGTGTTCCCGCGTGTTTCTCCGGAGCCGGGTCGAACGTCCTAACCGGATAGATCGACAGACTCGTGGTATGCCGAGGCACACCTGGCGCCTGAAATATATCAAAACGAGTCGTCTCCTCTTTTTGTGGAAATTCCGTCGCTGGCCCAAATCGGAATTATCGCGGGAAAAATTCACGGAGTCTCATATTTGTAGGGTGTGGTCTGCGAGACCCTAATTCCCGTCGCAATACAAAGTATGAGTAACATTTAAATTTTCAGTTGGATTTTTTTATTAATATCGCCCATTTAAATTGAAACTTCCTTAATTGTTTCGAGATTATGAGAATAATTCATATTTTTCTATTGGTATTAATTACGTTTAATTTCTACACCTTCAGTTCGGTACATTACTGATATTCGTCTTTCCAAGTTTATTCTTTACTTTGATCAATGTTTGATGTGGGCAATGGGTCGATCCGAAAAAAAGGTAATACTTGAATTTGTCGCATACACCTTTAACTGTACTTTATTCTTACATCAAGCCGGAATTTTCAAGTAACCGAGATTTACCATTATCTAGCTCGCACTCGCACACTTTTTCTTCCCAAAAACTGCCAAATCTGCCGAAGGTCGCAAGACATTGACATTGTCGGTCGCGAGTTCAGGCAACCCTCGATTTCGGTAATCGTGTAAAGTTCCTCGAATGTGAGTTGAACATTACCGAGTACGTGTTTCATGTGCGATTTGACTGATTCAATTCTTGCTTCTCATATGGCACTCATATGGGGAGAATATGGAAGAATAACATGCCACTGAATAAGTTGGTCCGCGGAAAAATCTATGACTTGATGGTGTCCCTTGATTTGGAGTACATTCGCCAGGGCCTTTAATTCGTTGCTTGCTCTGGTAAAGTTCGAGCCGTTATCTGGATACACACTAGCGGGCTTCCCCTACGGGCTATGAATCGTTTTAACACATTGAGAAACGTATGAATTGCTAAATCGGAGACCAACTCCAGGTGTATCGAACGAGTGGCAAGGCAAACGAATAAACATAAATGAGTTTTGGTGAACTTATTTGGAGAGACCTTTACATTAGAAGGACCGTCATAGTCGCCGCTGACGTTGAGAAACGTTCGGCCGGGGATGACGCGGGCAGAGAGTAAATTTCCCATAATCTATCGGAGATTTAATGGATGTGATAACAGGTCAGGCATTTGTGCATTACGTTTCATGCGGTCGATCGAGCTGCAAATATTCAATAGTTTTTATTAAGTGTACTGAAGAGTACTTGTAAGGCCACGTGTAGTTCCTTCAAGTGCATATCAAAAGCTGTGTAAACCCATTGTTGGATGCTGGGACAACAGAAAACCTCTGTGCATATGGCAAACAATAGTGTTGTAGCCGTCCTCCTACTCTTATGAGGCCCTTGTCGGCGATGAACACCTCTAGTGATGTGAGTAGTAATGGGGCCACTATGGGTAGACTGAACAAATTACGTGACTGGCGCCGAGTCAGTAGATGACATAGCTTTTCGCTGACCTACATCACGTCTTACGTCACGCCACCCACTCCTGCCTTCTGCTGTAGTGCTGGGCGTGGTGCGGGTACATAAGAACGCATCTCGCGAAAGAGAGAGAAGAGCTATCTCGAAAGAAAGACAGACGTATTGGTCCCCACTCCTGTCTTCTCCCGTAATATTCGGAGTGGTGGGGGTAATGCGAATCTGAAAGAGAGACTATTTCGCGAGATAGATAGATGTATTGCCATTGTGTAACTTATCGCTGGCCTACGTCCCTTCTTCTGTGGTCTACCTATAGTATTCAGAGTGGTGGGACCGTACGTTCGCCTGAATCGCGAAAGAGTGAGAGAGAGAGGGAGAGAGATGGACGTATCACTGATAGTGAGACCGGCCGCTATAAAGTAAGAGGGCATACGTACGCGGGCGCTTATCACCTAAATGGAATTTGTGTGATACTACAACAGCCGCCATATAACGAGAAAGAGGGGCGTCTCGCCCGATAGCGGGAACCGTCATTGTAGAGTAGGAGGAGCATGCGGTTCCCTAGAGTAAGTTACCTAAACGAAATATCTCATCTTATGCTACAGCAGTTGGTAGAGTACGCTGACCCATGATGCGCTATGCTGATGAAAGGATTAACACATTGTTGATCGGCAATTTTACGACACAAATCATTCCGGCACGAGTTAACTCGTGACCGGTCAACAATGTATTAATAAGGACGAATGAAAGAAATCGGAAGAACAGGCGAAATATACAGTTTTAAGTCAATTGATATTTACTATTATTTTTTTCTACGAAATGATAAATATTTACATAAGGGAATAGAGTTACTCAGAAACAGTCTCGTGCTACAGGATCGGCTGTGATGGAAGATAGATGCGGGCTTTACAGATTTTAAGTTTACGGAATATTGGTTTTGTAGATTTTTGGAAGTCCGTATAATTTGGAGCACTGATCGTTATCGATTGCTCCAAACATAACGAGTCCCTCGGGTTCGGACCAGTCGACATTCGCCTTAAATTTGAGACACAAAATAATTTCCTTGCCGAAACATCAGAATTCTGATTAATCCTGCTGGATCGTATCGTTGAGTACGACTCTATCAGTGGTGGCATAAAAAAGTTTGTCTAGAAAGTCGAAATCACTTCTTTCTACTTAGTTTACAAGGAGAAATGAAGTTCATCATAAACCGACAAGGATTTAAGTAATCGCCGAACAAGCTTATTTTAAAGGAGTTATCTTTAACTGGAACCGATAACCATTTAACTGAGCCTGTACCGTTCCTGTTGCAACTACCTTGCCCATGGGAGCGTCTTCCGGTCGAATATAAGTGCATGTACTCGTCGCTGGAATGCAATTTTCACGGGATATCTTGGACCTCAGGCGACACATCACAGAAGCGAGTTAGGAATAATCTTCGAGCCATTTCACAACATGCCGCCACAATCTACGTTAAGGGATTGAAGAAGAAGTGGTTAGAAAATCTTATAGGACACCCCGATCGCATCGTTGACCTGGAAGATTTAACTTGTACATCGCTGCAAATGTTGCGAATCGATACCAACACACAATGTTTGCACCACAACGCTCCGTGTTTCAATTGTCCGACTGAAAAAGCTGAATTGTTAAGAAACTAGTTATCGGAAATAAAGTAACATTGAAATAATCAGTTGTGCATATTTATTCATCGCACACTCCAAATGTTATTTTGCACGCTCTGAACACTGAAATTCAATCTGGTTATACTGCTCGCCGAGGTACCGCATGATAACCCAAGTAACACAGCTGTCAAAAATGCGTCTAAAAATGTTTTAAAGATGACTTCTAGTCTTGGAATGAGAGTACTAAAAATGCAACTCACATAACAGTATCCATAAAACGGTATTAAAAAGAAAACCATTGTAAGATAATTAAATTGACTTGTAACAAGCCGTGTGCCTCGGACCTGTGCGCCTAAGGCCGAGCTACACGACTCGGATCAACAGTGCAGTCGGGCCCTGCACCACGGCACCAACCGACTGGTGTCTGCCGCAGCCGCTACGCGGTGACCCACGACCCGCGTCTCTCGCAGGCGTGCAAGCCTCCCAAGAAGTATATAAGGTGCGGGAAAATAGAGCAAGGAGAGTGTCGTAGGAAGGGAAGAAACCCGCTTACATATAGACTCTCAAAAACGATCGCAGGAAGAGGCCTTGAATCACTATAGGTGCGAATTCAGATCTCCGTACGATTTCGACAGAAATGATACGAACCCGACCTGTACCGTCGCGTCACCTCTCCTGACCCGGAAGTTCGAACCATAGGTCGAACTAAACAGTTACCTTTCTGCTACGCGACAATTAAGATTAAATACGTTGTCATATGTATCTGGTCCGTTTCCAGTCTTGCACTTCTAGGCGTCAATCGGCTGACGCGGACGGGCAATCTACAATCACCACAATCGGAGAATAAATATCATTTGTGATTGTTATCAAATCTTGCATATCTTACTCCACCCAGACATTTTTCCTCGGGGATACTCAAACGCTCCGAGCGGGCTACTGTCGCGGGAAGAGACGAACGTGGACCGCGACGAACGAGGGTGCCACCTAACCCGCGCGCCCCGTGTTCTATCGTTACAGACTATTCGGAAAATTAACAAGAACCTGACTTTTCTATATAAAAAGAGATATCATTTGGCAATTATAACTAAGATGCCTATATTTACTCATCATTGTATGCTTCAAAAATCGCTACCTAGAAATTGGCACATTTGTGGTACCTTAAAAGTACAATTTTTAGTTAGCACGTTGACAATAATTACGTTCTTTTGCGCGAGTTCTTTGACGCAAGAAACGGAAAAAAAAAACTCTTGTTCTGTGATTCATTGTGTATATTGTGAATATTATGTGGAATATGAATATGTATACGTTAATATATTAAATAACTTTTTATTTACAATCCGTTTTATTTCTTTCTTTCATAGAATGTGTCGTAGATATTTGGAAAATTTGTCACGGAAAAATACATTACTCAACAGAAAACAAAAATTGACTTTTATGTAAAAAATAACTACCTAAATATGCTGATAATGTAAATCGCTATAATTTTAGTGTCAAAAATATTCTCTCAGGACTAACCATTCGAAGTGTTATTCAACGAGTTGCTGCTTATAAAAACATTGGATGATATTTCGGATGGTTAGCTCCGAGGGCATGTTTCCGACTTCAAAATGGTGATAATATCCTTTTTCTGTAAGCAGAATGGCATGATTGTTTTCAAAATAAAAGTGGGTATATTTTGTTCTTTGCTCATTGTTAGTTATGCACTGATCCATGTCACATCTCTCAAAACCTTATAAAGTACTCCTATATTATATATAAAACGATATCCCATCCATCTCAAGGTATTCTTTAGATACCTTTGTCGAAATATTTTGATTTCTAATTAGATATCTTTTACTACAACTAAACGTTGAATCAAATAAAAAACTATTAGTCAATCTTACAAAAACTTTCAGATATCCGAAATTTCATGTGAATTTGAAACCTTTTAGGGGTTTTAGAAAGATAACTTTTCCGATTAAAGAAGACACCTTTCTGACACAGAATAGTCAAACAAAATGTCAACCAAATTGTTAACTTTATTGCTGGCCTTTATATTATTCGTATTCTCTCTCTGACAACAATGCAATAGCTTTCGGTTGACGATATGCTACTTGGGGAATTCATTCTCCTCGTAGCATGCGTCATGTTTCGAAATGTGTCATTGTCATCTTTTAACACCTTCGCCTTCCTTGTTGGTAGATATATCAAGAGGCTCTTATGAATATTTACCAGCAAACTTATTCCATATTTACTCTAAACTTGTCGTATTCCACTAATTTTATAATCCGTATCAGCTTCTAACTCGGACAACTTCTTCGTTGACAGATGATCCTCTAGGCAGCCCACTTTGTTAATATTTGATGAATTCATTTCTCTGAAACATCAAGTTCACCTCCGTGTTACCTTTCTTTTTCAGAGTATTCCCGAGTCTGGAGAATACATCTGAGGATGGAGGCTTTAAAGATGCCGACATAATCCCTGAAATCAATGGCTATCTACCAATTCTTGGAATCTGACTGCCGCCGACAAGGGTACCAACACAATTCTTGGAATAGAATGGCTACCAACAAATTTATTTTGCTTAGACCATTATGAGATCCAATATTGCTGTGGGAGCGTCGACAAATTGCACCGTGAATCTTATAGTGAAAAGCTTCAAAGTGGAAGCTTCAAAGGTAAGGACAAAATTCTTCGAATCAAATGGCTTCCGGCAACGGTCATGGAATCGAGTGGTTGCTGGAAAAATTCCTGGAATCCAATGGCTCCTGACAGAATTTCTGAAATCAAATGGCTGACGAATCGGTAGAAGTTTCTTGAACGTTCTTGAAACGTTGAATCCGCTAGGAGGAGGGGGGCTTCTATGCCCCATGTCGACAAGTCGGTCGAGGGTTGACGAGGAAGGTGTCAAGAAAGTTCCTAGAATCCAATGGCTGCGGGGTGGAGTGAGGAAGCTTCTTTAACGTTTCGTCATTATCCTGAGAGGTTGAAGGGAAAGGGTGTTTGTGTGAAGAGGGATTCATGAAAGGGGGGTCGGAGGGATAGGGTCTTACTGGAATAGATGATGTCGCTCACCGCTCGACAACACCCATTGCAGACACATAGACCTTCTGTGCGGGAATGTGTCCGTGTGCATGCACATCTATCGACCCAGAACTGGCCCAATATATAGTAACATGTATAGAAAAAAATCTAGTGGCGCATTTAAGTCTTCAACGCCAAATCCATTGGACCTTCAAGATAGCAGATGTTTTCCGAGCCATTATTGGTGCTGACTTCCTTCAATACTATGAACGGCTGGTTGATCTGCGCAACAGGCATCTGGTGAATGCAGACATGGGTTTGGCAGCTTCCGAAGTAATAATTAACACAGTTAGCGACGGATTACCTGCCGTAGAGAAAAGATCGACATAAGGCATAGGAGCCTCACCCGCAAAAGTATCGACGAATTGGTTGACCGTCGACCATATCGAGGCGAAAGACCCACCAGTCTTAGAACATCCAAGATGGGTGACAGCAAATAAATTGAAAGCAGCCTAGAAGAAATTCCAGTTTATGATAAAAGAAGGGTGTTGCTATCCTTTGAACAGCTGATGATAGACAAGCTCTTTTCACGTGCTTTTGAGAAGACTTGGTGAATGGAGACCTTGTGGGTACTGTCGACATCCAAATTCGATTATGGGACCAGATCATTTCTCATATTCAAGACATCGCGATCAATGTACACAAGAAAACAATATTTGCAGTATTAAATTTGAAACTTACCACCAAACTCCAATTGCGGTTGATGTTTCTAAAATAGCCGTATCCACTCAGTTCGGATGATTTAAATTGACCGTAATGACTTTCGGATTGAGAAATGCAACATAAACTTTTCAACGTCATATGGCCGTGGTACTCAAGGTACTTAGGCATCTGCTTCTGCTATTTGAACGACATTTTAATAGCATCGTAATCCCTGGAAAAGCACCTGCTGCACGTCAAAACAGTGTTTGGCAGGTTAAAATTAAACGATCTTACGGTCAACATGGGAAAATGTCTTTGTGGAGTTTCGACATAATTTGTCTAGGATATCACATTAGCTTTAACGGTACAGAGCTACTTACGAATAAATCTTGGCCGGAAGCCCCGTAGAAGAAACATTAAGTTATCCTAATTTATTTTTCCAATTAGTTCCATAATTCTTTTCTGGTACTTCGAGCGCATGTTTTTCTGTTAGCGCCGTTACTCATCGTACCGCAAGCAATTTCATTTTTTGTTCCAACTACAATTTTCCAACTACGATTTTCGAGAGTCTAAGGACTCATCCCCATTACCAATTTTGTCATTCCTCTTACCTAAACCCTATGTTGTTCCCTGAGTATTTTATGTAAATCTTTCTTATTGTAATTTTCTCCGACAAGGAAAGTACTTCAGGTGTACCTCGCCGATTTTCTTCATTCTGTGATATTATAGTACATGAAAAAACATTACAGACCTTTTTTTTATACGTGCTATCTCGGCGATTTAAGGGGTGAAATGCACCCTTAAAGTTCACCTCCGAAAATCGTTTTCTTTTAATATCTCAAGAACTATTGGGAATTTTGTAACGAGATAAACATTATACTATTCATCATGTATAGACGATATTATAGGGTATCATTTTACCCCAAAGGATTACATCCTTCAAATTTGATAAAACAAAATAGCCATTTTTTGACAATTTTTTTCGATGTAAAAATTCAAAATTATGCCGATTTTAATCTAACCGATTCTGTTAGATAGAGTACAAAGAAACCCCAAGAAGAAGTAAGAATTATTGAAAAAAAACTCTACAATGGTTAATTATTACTTAATATTTCTATCGCTTTATAGTGATTTTAATGACTGCATCTCGGTGTAGTCTTCACATCTCCATTTTAGAATGCTTAAGGTGCTTAATATTTGGCATTCGAATAAAATCTAAAGTACAAATTTTCTTTTATCGAATCTGTTTCAGATCTGTCGAATTTACATTCTCGGTGGGAAAACCTCTTTGTGGGTTTTTGGATAAGATTCTTTTTCCGCTCGACATAGGGTGATTGTAATCATGTAGTCTTGCCTACTCGACACGTGGCCCCGCGGTAGTTTCTCGTTTTTAAGTCCGGTCGTTGGCGAGACCGGTACAGTCGCGGTTTGGAATACGCTTTCGATTTTTCCCACCTCACGTGTAGATACCGATTTTCGTTTTGTATTGCGTTATGGCCCTCCGATTTATCGGTACCGACCCACCCGGCCTGTAAGGCCTGTTTTGTCTCGTGATACCCAGGTGGCGTTAGTTGGGTGTTGCGCTCCCGGAAAGTTGGGAGAGAAAGTTCTCGAGGAGCATGCGGCTCCCATTCTAGTTGCGACCCTGGAGGAATAATTCCTTCACGCGCCGGTGGGGCCTAGAAGTTTCTTGTGCGTTGGTGTCGATTTGATATAATAAAGAAAGGGTGAAAATTCCGATAGAATAGGACTACATAATTGTTTTTTCCTTCCATTTAATCTTGCGGTAACCTGATCTGCCACTCCACAGAATTAATTAATTGTCATCCATTTCTTCACTGGTTGGCTAATTAAACAATTCCTTGCTTAATTAATTATAAAAAGTTAATGAGTAGGTGAATAACTGTTGGTTACACGTTGACTGCCACGAAAATTTTACATGGATTACCCATGGCTTCAACATAAATTTCTTATTATGCGTCGTCGGTCACCGCTTGTTCCACGCTTCCATCACCGACCCTCGCGAAACTTTGCCAAACCTCGTAAAAATTCCTTTCCCTTCGGATCCAATGAATTCAAGTACCACGAAGGCACCGTGTGTTGCACTCCGATCCAACGGGCGGGGCGCTCATTCGGGAGCGCCGAGAGTCTTGTTGCCAGGCCCGACCCTTGTTCCCTCTGGCTCACCCCCGTGCCCGAGTCCCATCCGACTGCCCCTACACTCGGGGCCTACCCTTCCCTGGTCGGCAGGCTGAGCGCCCCGGGGCCGTCACCCGGGGCGCGTGTCCCTCTCGACCTGTCCACCGGCGCACCAGACCTGCTTGCCTGACTTCCACCTCGTGCAAGAGAGTAACGATGAAAAACTTTTCAGTTTAATCGTTTGAACTTGGCAACAGACAGCAGTAGTCATTTTATTGCTTTTACCCATTACTTGGTTATTCTTTTATTGACATTGCATTAACGGAGCTCTTTTCGACCTTATGTAAAGTTTTGTTTTCTCAGTATGTGACTCTCTGCAGTCATCCTACAAGAGCCTCCGCATTCCCTTGGAGCTTTTTGGCACAACCCCCGCCGCCACCATCCACAACCCTCCCCAAGGATTCGCGAGTGTCCGCTGCGTGTTTCCCTCGGCCTCACCGCCCAGCTCTTCCCCTAATTAGGCGTGCGAATCCTCACAAGAGTTTGGCTGTTCGCAAGCACCACTCACGGACGTAAAATTCGCGCTAATGGTAGATATGACGGGCAAGCGTTCACCACATCCCTTAGGGGGATGCGATCTCCCCGTAACCCTTTCGTCACGAGCGCCGACTATACTCGGCATCCACGCGACGACCTGCGTATACACTGGCATTCATCGATGGACTGGCATTCATCGCGGACCTACTACCGTCTCCAGCCGCGCGGCGCACTAGCGGCGGGAGAAGCGCGGAATTTGAATCGCCCAAGGGGCAGAATGGATTTCCTAATCAAAATAAATGTGTATAAACAAAAACAATTAATGAAAATTATTTAAATATTATTGTGAAGTATCCCTGACTCACCGTAGTTACAGAATTTCTTGAACAATATATTAATATGTTTTATTAAAAGTTAATTAGTTTCTTAGCGATTCAGTTGTCCCATCTACTGAAACGAAGTTAGAATATTATCTTAACTTAAAAAAATTAGTTATTAATATTTATGCAGTGAAATACCGCAGGAAAATTTACAATGCATCCACTGTCGGACATAGAAACAGAATCATCCCACACGCAACGATAGGTATAATATACGTTGTGACATGGCAATTACCCACGGGTCTATAAACCCTTGCCGAGGCCCGCTGCACCTCGGCCTCTTGCGCGCATCATCTTCGCCCGGTCGCTTCGAGCGGGACCTGCCAGGAGACTATTCTTTCCTCCACTATCGCGCAACCTCCTGAAGCCCACCGGGATCCATCGAGAGGCTACCTAAAACTCCAAAATTCACGAGTCCTTGGTGTCCGCCAGGACATTCTCTGAGTCGACTCCACTAAGCTACCAAAAATTGGGCGCCAGGTCTCCCCAGGAGGCCAATTCTCAAAATTTCCCACAAAACTTCACAAATTCCCAAAATCTACACGAAACGTCTCTTGGCCGGCCCTTGGCTCGTTGCGGCCGTTGCGGCGCGCCCGGCTAGCTCAAAGCGCACGCGCCAACTTTGGGGAGGGCGGGGTAACGAACTCTACCGGACAAATTCTCGAAACACGACTATTTTATCTTGGCTCAGAGACGGAAAGTGAAAAGGAGAAGGGAAATTTGTCAGACCATCAATTGATTAACTCAAGACTCGATTAACTAGAAAATAAAGCTTTAATTAAAAGAAAAAAAAAATGTGATTTCGAGTGGGTTTCCAAAATAGCCTGTCCTATTTTCAGAGGCGGTATAGGACCGACTCGGTCGAGAATTCAAAGTTTTGTTGTGACATTTGGATTCAGCGGCGATGAATACTGTGAGAAACTCAGTTTTATATAAGTCCAACCATTTATATATTTTTATCCGCCATGTGGAATTTAAAAATTCTATTATCAGATTTCAATTAAGCACTTGTAAAAACCATGCGAAACCGTTTCTTATAGTAATTCAATCATTGTGAAATTATATTATTCGCCATATTCGATCCGCCAGATTGAATTTTGAAATTCTGTTGTCATATTTTAATTCAACGATTCCAAAAATCTGAAGAACTCCTTCTTTCTTATGAAAATCAAATCATTTCGAATTTTATTGATAACCTTGTTGGACCCATCAGTTTGAATTTTGAAATTTTGTTGTCATATTTGATTTCAACGGTTCCAAAAATTTAGAGAAATCCTTCTTTCTTCTTTCTATAAAAATTAAAATATTATTGATCAATTTTATTGATATCGCCGATAACCAGTGATATCGCGATCCGCCAGTTCGAAATTGAAATTTTATTAGAAATGTAGGTAACTATTTAGTATAGCGGTATCGAAGCAATGCCTTTACTGATACATCATTCTTCGTTGATTTATTGCTATAATAAATGCTTTATTAAAGAGATTCAGCAATATAAATTGTTACCCTTCATTTGTGTCTTGGTGATCCTCGGCATTTTGTTTGATATGTAAGATGTCCGAAGAGGGGGTTCATCGCGATGAGTGTTATCGGTGAGCCTGCTTGTTCCCGGTAGACTCGCAACCATCGATTCTGCGGCAGTATTATGTTCAAACTTTTGGAGGTCGTTCAGAACATTTTGTTCTTCAATGACACTAGGTTCCAGAACTCCATGTGATTTCGAAGACACCGTCCTCGGGTGAATCGCAGGTTTTGATGGGCCAGCCGCAATTTCCTCTCGTCCATTATTCCCCACGATTCCACTGCTCTGTCTGGTCTGAAACATTTTCAAACACATGTATATATATATATACTGTGACGGGGTGAAATTTTGGCCACGTCACGACTCGGTAAAGATGCTTAAATTAGCCCATTCTTGAGCTTGAAATGATCCGCGGTCCGGTTGCTTCCCGAAGAGGAAAAAAATAACGAATGATTGAATAATTTTGTGCGCCTCTTATTTCAAGTCGAGTTTTTCCTGCTTTGTTTGATTTCCTGCGAATAATCCCTGATTATTTAAAATTTTAAGGCGCAGTCTTGCTGAAATTTTTAGTAGAATGTTCGAGAACACGCGAAATTTTGGTAGACCTTGCGAAACCTTTAGCCGTTGAGCCCGCGTATCAACAGAGGCAACCTTGCGGCCGCGCTCCGGTCGCACGACGCACCGGCTACAAGAAGAAAACCGTCCAGGAAGCCGTGGCGTACGACAACTGCAGACCCGGACTCACCGACCGCGGTGCCAAAGCCAGTCCGTCAGGTTCACTCGGAAGGTAACCTGTCGGTCCTGCTACCAACCCTAGCTGCCTTGTCTGCGAGGCCGGGCCGTAGGTGGGCCAGGAGGTCCGGATACGGTTGCTTGCAAGGACATCAGGACTAGTCGGCCAGTAGCCCGACCAGGAGGCAGGAGCTCCTAGCAACGACCCTGGCTGCCACCAACGAGGCAAGACATGGATGCCGTGTTCAGGGAGGTCCCTTCACGGCCAAGTTGCGGCGCAGGCATGGGGTACAAAGGATCGGGAATTCAGTTGTTAACCGGCGTCAAGGACTGACAACTTCCGGGCCAGGAGCCCGATTATGTTTCTGCCGGAGTACCTTGGGTTTGTCCGGTGGTTTGCACCGGGTGAGCCAGGATCCCCCGGAGGGGAAAAATTGGGCCGCTTCGAGGACTCAAACGTGCTGAGGCTCGACGGGTCACCGACCGCTACGGCCGTGATATCACTGGAGGCACGGCGGACACAGGGACGCGCCATTGACCCCCCCTTGATTGTGTCGCATAGGCGATCCTGCACTTTTTCACGCGGGCGATCTTTTGTTTCCTGGTACAATTCTTTCTGCTGAGGGACTGTTGAAAAAGTCGGATTTTGTTAGGCTTCATGAGAGGACGTAGGACTCCTTGATCGGACGCGGAAGCGAATTCTTTCTCTTTCTTTCGTCGTGTCCCGCAATTTAGCTTGACCGTCGCCCAATGTAGTGTCAAAGTCGCGCAGTATTAGGTAGAAGATTTTCTGCTTAAGAAAATTTAATTTGTGTATCGCGCGAATACTCGTGAATCATTTTTGTCTTCGGCGATATAATCTTCATAGCGTAATAATTTACAGACTTTTTTCTTCACAGTCAATTTTCGAGTTTGGGTGTCATCATTTATATATATATTGTGACGTGTCGGAGGTACGCGACGCGACACCTGTGTAAGACAAATCGAACCTTGTCCCCGCGACGGGAATTAACGCGATAACTGGTTCGCGGGGGATATAAAAACAACCGCTTGCTCGGCGCGTCGAGAGAGAGCCTCGCGCGCACACAACACGGGCAGGGTCACGAGGTCGCGAATTAATACATCGCGATCAAATTAATATAACGTCGATATGAGTCACCTCGATTGGAGGAAATGATCACGACCTTGACCCCGGCGAATCAAAGGGCGAGAAATTACAAATCGTATAAAGGGTAACCATCGTGTCCAATAGCACGTCAAAGAACGCGGACCAGAGTGGGAACCCGACGATACAGCAATAGATCCCATGTATTCCGCGGGTATAAAAGGCGTGGATTTTCTCTAATCGAGGTCCTTTCTGATCGTTCTATCCCGATCGAAAGAGCCTCTGGACGTGGTAGCATTGCGCTGCTCCTCCAGGAAATATCCTATATTCGCGATACCCTTGCCAGGCATCCCCTGGCAAGTGGAAGATTAAAAGGCTCGAGGAGACAAGGCGACAGGGCCGCTCCTCACGAGCACATAGAATTCAGTGCCCTTAGTAGGCAGGTGAGTCCAAGCATCCAAGGAAGTCCGGCAAAGCGTCCGGCAGGGATACCTTGGACCACCTACGAACGGTGGCCATTTAGACGGATTCCCCTTCCGGGAATCACCGTCGAAAATCTTAGAAAATTCGGCAAGCCAACTCGCGTGCCGTGCGAGGTGTAACGGCATAAAGCCGGTCCCCCTTCCACTCGGCAGCGAGGCGCTCCGCGGCCGGTCTCGTGCTCTCGCGTCTGCCCCCTCGGCGTGACGTCATCGCGACGTTCCCCGAGTGTCTGGCCGCTCGAGACGACGCGCATCCTGCTCCTCAGGCTCAAGAACGGTCTTGAAGCCGTGCACCTGCCCCTCGGCGTGACGTCATCGCGACGTTCCCCGGGTGTTTGGTCGCACGGGCAATTCCGTGCCTGACGGAGGAACTAGGAACCTCGTATACAGGAGACGGCCTCGTACCCCCCATCTAAGCCCCCGGCGTGACGTCATCGCGACGTTCCCCGGGTGACTAGAGGTACGGGACGATCCAGACTCGCAGTACAAGGTTCTTCCACACTCACACACCGAGGGCGTGACGGCATGGCGCCGTTCCCCCTTTGTTAAAGGGTCACGGGGACACATTGCACAAGGTGTGACCGTGGAGCCCGGCCACACATAATCTCGAATAGACTTACGATTTCCAAAATCAGGGAAATTTAATTGAACACCATACTTGACGCGACGGAAAGACACACGGAGACCCTTATAATTTCGAGTCTACGACCGAACCTTCCTCAGATAAAACATATAAAATTCCTGGATTCCCTATCATACGGCTTTCACTGATGAAAAGTGCTTAGAGGCTGAGGCTCTGCGCCGTTGAAAGCCCTAGCCAATCTGAGACTGCCAAGAGGAAATCCAGGAAATTGCCAAAAGGCAAATCTTACCCGATTGCGCGATACGACGCGACCGAACAAGGGGGATAGGGCCGGTACGCGAGAAAAGTTACAATATATTGTGACGTGGAAAATTATCCCCGGGGTCTATCTATCCCTTGCCAAGGCCCGCTGCGCCTCGGCCTCTTGCGCACATCACCTTCGGCCTGAAGAGATATAAGAACCAACCGTTCCATTATTCGGTTAATAATTTCTTGGGCCTTAAGCCATGTTAGACAACGTATATGTCGAATTTTAATTTGGTCGCCAAGAGTGAATTCTTAGACGCTTCAAGGTCTCGCCCAGTAACGCTAGCGGTAAGCGCGACGGTCCGGCTCGGAGCGCGCGACACTCGACCTCCGAGAGACGACCCATAACAAGACGTCAGGGCCATCCGGACATCGGCTCCAGGAAGCGTCAGCGGGGCACCACCAGGGCGACCTGAAGGACTGCATCAAAGGACAAAGTTCCGCCACCAAGGGCGGCACCTGCCTCTCCCCTCAGGCCACCTAGACCAAGCAGGGGTCGGACCTGCGGAGGCCGCCGGATGCCGAACCCGCGGGGGCAGGGCCTCAGATCGTCCTAGCGGCGTGAGGAGGCCCGCCCGCGGGGAAGGTGCCGACTTCCCGGCCAGGCACCGGACCGGCGGGCAGGTGTCCACCTGCGAGGCCCCGAACACCGCCGACACCCTCGAGGAGGCGTCTCTGCGTCCACGAGGAGCCCGTCCACGGCCATGGATTGGTGCGGCGGACGGGCCAAATAGAAACACGACAATGGGGATTAAGTGGCGCCTCTGGGACCACCGAGGCCATCCAGAGCGACCTCCTCGAGGGGGGGACACCTGGGGCCACGGCCCTGATCGAGCCCCAGGTCAACCGGGACCAGCCATCAGGACGACGGACACCTCGGAAAATCTACGCGGCACTAAATTAAATTGGGAAACCTCAAACGACTAAATTCACAAAGAAAATATTTGAATGGTGAACAGACGCAAGCAAAATCAATCAAAGGTTTCGGCGAGTAAGGCAGCAGTAACACAAAAAATACAATAAAAGAAAAGCGCAAGAAAAGGCAGCAAGTTCAAAATATCAGCGCAAATAATCGGCGCAAGAAACCGAGACTTCGGACACTAAAAAACTTTCCTAAATTACATTTGCGCGGACATAATTATGATGCGACTAAATTATCGGATCCCGAAACTAACATTTTACAATAGTGAAATTCCGGACATAAATAGTTACTTTTCGATTTATAAATGGAACAGTTTAATTGAAGGCAGGCACTGTTCTACAAGAAATATTCAGCTCGAAAAGGGAGAAAATTATAGGGGTTCACCTATCGCGAAAACATACTTTTATTCAATAAAGTTCTCACTTCAAGAAAAACTGACGGAGAATTCGCACTTCGCGAAAAATGACATAGTTAATTACAATTCGCACTTCGCGACAACGAGAATCATTAAATAAATTTGCACATCGCGAAAACGGAAATTAAGTTCCCACTTCGCGAAAACAAAAAGAAATTAACTTGAAGTTTGCACTTCGCGAAATAAAAAGGAAATTAACGTGTCGACCGCTCAAGACAGCATTCTCGAGTTCGGGTCGACACGGCTTCTTGATCCAACCGAGGAGAGAGGCAGCAAGAGATATTTTACTTCAAAAGGCCGCTCACACGAGACTTTGGCCAAAAATATTAGAAAGGGCCGCTCACACGAGACTTGGCCGTCAATATCGGAAAATGGTCGCTCACACGAGACTTTGACCATGAAAATATCGAAAAGGATCGCTCACACGAGACGGTGACCGCAATTTCGGAAAATGGCCGCTCACACGAGACGGGGCCAAGAGAAACGAAAAATGGTCGCTCACACGAGACTTTGACCAATTAGACGCGGAAGGGTCGACCGTGTGGCGCGCGGCTCAACGACGGGTTACCCGGGGAAAACGCGGAACGGGGAAATCTACGAAAAACAATCTATACAAAATTTACTCAAAAAGTACTGTACGCTCAAACCTCGGTCTCGGCGAGTGCGACGATCCTCCCAAGGTCTTCCTGTACTGGAGGCAGCGATGGCAGGACGATGGCATCGGACACGTCTTCACGGCTCGACGCTCGTAGATCAAGAAGGCCGGGTCTTCGCCGAGGTCCTCCGGGAAGGCTCGACGGCTCCTCTTCGGCGGCTCGAAGTTCTCGTTGATTGGCCGCCGTCGGCTGCCAAATTGCGTCGGCCAATTGACAACGGTCGCGTTCGAAATTGCGAGGATTTTTGGGTGATGACAGCCCGCGGCGCAGGTTCGCGCGCCGGATTTGAAGCGGATCCTGCTGTCCAATCGGGGCGCGCGGCCGGCGCGTGACGTCATCCGTAGGTCCAGGGACGTATGTCCTCGGGGACTCGGTGGCGTCGGTCCTAGGCTCCCTTGAGCCAAGATTCCTCGCGATTTTGCCCGGGAGTACTGACATCCCTCGATGCAACGGCTCCCGGGTGAGGGGACCAGTGGGCTCTTCCGCCCTGGAGTCACCGCGGCTTGGCCTCGGCGTAGGAGGGCGACGCAGTTGGGACCCCCCCTCACCTCCCTTTTATGGAATCCCTTGAGTCAAAGGTCACGGCCACCGGCAATGCGCCCTCCTCCCGCCATCATTGAGGGGCCGGAAATCCGGGTGCGGACGCGGTGATCCAGCGACGCCGCCATGGGTCGGCCCTTGCCGTCAAGCGCGGGGTCACGGGTGGCTCTATTCGGCCCTACTCCGCACGGCCCCGACACCCACGGGCGGCGGCGGGGCGAGGCCTCTCTGCCACCGTTGTCGTTCGCTTCTGTTCTCCCTCGAGGGCGCCCTTGTCCCGCGACGGCTGTTGACTTCTGGTGCCGCACTCGCCTCACCGCGAGGACGTCCTAACGTCTAAGCTATACACAACTTATACTACCAAAAAAAGAACGCAAGGAAACGCAACGAATATTCGGTCTCCTCTCCTCCTCGGCCTTGAGCGTCGAGCGTGCTGAAATAAGACATGGATGTAATGATACGAGAAAATATATTATCACTGCCTTCGGAAAGGATTTTAATGCTTTGACGGATGGAGGTTTTAAGATATGGAGCCCTGGGACGATCGCCCACCGGGTGCATCGTCACAATATTAATACATTAAGAATGACCACTGCAGCTGGTTCCATGGATTTCCAAAGATCAATTATATCTTTTGGCTGCCCTTCTATGACGCTTGGGCCCGAAGGTCCCCGACCCGCGAGGAAGCACTGCCGATTCGCGATATTTAATTCATTTTTTCTGCGCATTGACCACCATTTTGTCTCTTTGATTGTTTTTCATTTCAAGTATCTGTCCCGTAAGAGCTCCCGAGTCGCGTCATTCGGGATGGTCCACCTATTTTTGTCTGAAAATAATTAGAATATCCGTTTCGTAATTTAGAATATTGTGTGGAATATTCTTTGAATATTCCATCGAATATTCGAGAGGCATTCTAGCATGCCGTAGAGCGACTTCGAGCTCGCCACGTAAACATCGCCGACCTCCTAAAGGTCGCGGGCACATCAACGCTCGCCGCTCCAGGAGTCGCTTTGGAAACAACGGTCGGCGGCTAGAGCAGGGACAACACATCGGAGAGAAGAGCCACGGTCTGTCCGTCGAGCCCCCGGAGGGGTACCAGCCGACCCCGTCTTCGCCACCCTGAGGGCCCTGCCCCCCGGGGCAGGGCCCTCGGTTAATCCTGGATGCTAAAAGAGGCCCGCCCGAAAGAAGACCAGGACTATTCGGACAGGAACCGGGCCAGGAGGCTTGATAATTTTTCCCCGGTCCCGATCGGCATGTCGGCGAATTAATAGCCGCGTCCCGAGAACTCCCGCTCGCGGCCAAGTTACAGCGCCAGGGAGCGGGCACAAAGGTCTCGGACACATGTGCCCGGCGTCCAGGACGCCTGCCTTCCAGGTCAGGAACCCAACCCTCCGTCGCCGAAAGACCCAGGTTTTGCTGCGGTTTGGCCCGGGTGAACCGGGGATCTTCGGAAGGAAATTTTTGGGCGGCCACTCAAGGAAGAGAGTGGTGCGCCGAGGGCCCCGCTGGATCCACCACCGGCTACGGCCATGGATCCCGAAGAAGTGCGTAGCGCGCGAGAGGCGCGCACCACCAATCCCGCCGTCACCACCCCTCATACGCGCTATCCGTCAAGCGTCAATTAGCGCAACGCAACGCGCAACAACTTTAAGGAATCGGACGACCGCGGAGCGCCTGCAACCAATCATCATGCAGCAACTTGGATTTTGGGGGGGCCCACCCGAAATCCTTTATTCGGCCGGACAGCAAGAGCTCCAGCCTTCTTCGACTTCGGATAGCCGGGCCAGTCGCATCAGCAGCAATTCTATAGTTCTCGGTTCTTGAAATCTCGCGAGTGCCTAGATCTCCACGTCGCAGCCCGAAGATTCGCCGCGCAAGAAGCGAAGGCGACAACACAGCTGGTGAGCGGTGACGACGGCCCTCAGGTAAAGTGCGTGCCCGTTTTCCGCGATTCGGGGATCCTAATTTTGAGTATTGATGTTATAATTCGGCAGTTTTTCACTTTAGAGTCCGACCCAGGGTACTTACCTGATATTCTCTGCATTTCTCTCTCTCCGGGATTCTCTGATTTTCGGAATTAGTTCATTTTCTGTAGCACGGGTTAATAAGCGACTATATTTCGCGCTCGATTTCCTGCCTTACCTTATATTGCCTAGGGGCTTTTTCCCCCTCTGTTATTAAAAAACTGGTGGACCATAAGTCTCGTGCCGGCGATCGGAACGGTTGTCGAGTAGGCGGTCGGTCCAAGATTCGCGCGAGCGGGCACCCTTTTTCCCGTTTTAGTACGATGTTCCTGGTTAACCTTAACCCTACTCGATTAGTTTTGAGAATCCGGGAATACGAGAGCGAGCAACAATCCCTATCGCGTGTGAGACCGATGAGTCCTAACACCCGGGTATTTTTGCGTGTTCGACTAGTGGCACTTTGCCGAATTCTTTTTCTAGTGTATTTTGCGTCGTGTTCATGTGTCCGCCCAACTTTTTCGGTCGCGATGTTCGGGGTACGAATTTTTGGTCGCGAGGCAAAGAGCCAAACTTTTTCGTGACACAATACGATGAGCTTTTTTAAAATTATATAACCATTTTGACGATGCATTAAAACTCATGTCGTTTTTGTCTGTTCTTTCCATGCTTCTAGAGCCCATTTTTGGATAACTGCGTCATGTACTATAAAACCATCAATAGCGTTTCGTAATTTGTTCAGCGTGAATGTAGAGACATACAGTAATTTTTCTTTTCGACATCCTCCATCATCCACTTGGTTGGCCCACCTTCTTAATTCACGAGCATCAGAAAGTTTCCTAAATCGTTGTTGGACGGTGGCAAATTTGAGATTGCCGGACTTTCCACTTCTCCAGAATTCTACTGCTCTCTTTTTATAGTCGATGTTAACCGCTGTGTCTTGGCAAACCGATGAAGATGGTTGTGGCACCGTTTCGTCAGTCCACTCTTTCTCACCTTCAACATACTCAACCTCCCGTGCTTGAAAAGGTTCTTAAAAATCCAATGTTGAATCTTCAGTAATCTCAAACGAATTAAATTGGAATATGCTATCCAAAAGAATCGTTTGAACAGATTCTTTTAACAGTATTTCTTGTCGATTGTCTTCCGTCTCCATTAAATACATAGTTTGAAACGTAGCTAACAAAAAGTTGATCACGTTTATAGGATTTATAATCATTACGCACAAATATATCGTTGCACGTCGACAAAATAATTTCATAAGGACGAAGTCCTTATCAGAACTGATCAGCATCGAATCCAGTGTAGACTTTATAAGAACGCACGTCGGCGTAGACGATTCCAAATTTGATTTGATTCAACGTACTATTCCTGTACCTTAGGTATCGAATATTGCTGACTCTATTTTTTCGTAAAACCAGTGAAAATCCAATTTTATCGTTTCACCACGGAGATCGTATTACTAGTTGGAAACGGGTGACGACTGCAGAGGGAAAATTTCAGGAATCTTCTCCGAGGACGGGCCTCGGGGAAGCTGGGGATAATCCTTCGTCTTTGCCATCCGGCTTCACTTTCGCGGGAAGAGTCCAAATCTTGGGACGCCCGGCGCCTAACCGGTCTACAAGTTAGTGCTCAAGGGTGGGTTCGAACCAGAGCGGAGGTAGAGTTTAGGGACCCCAGGAGACCCAAGTCTCCCAGCCTAGTGCCCTTTTCGTGAACCTAGGTATCCGACGGATCGGATATATGCTATAACGTACACGTTTTCGAAACGTATTCCGCTGGAACTTCGAAGCAAACTGATGACATTTGTCTTGCCACAATTCGATGGTTCACCGATGGCTTCACGAATCGCATCGGGCAACAAAGGCCTGTGCGGCGAACTACGACGTCTTGCATAAGCCATTATGTCATCCAGAGAGGCCACGTGTACCGACTTGGTGGGACAACACTTGAAGAATCGCAACTCGCTATTACATTCAAGCGAACCATCAGCGGACGCATGTATATATCGTGGTGAGGTAAATTTTTGGCCATATCACGCTCCCCAAACATTCTTAATTTAGCCCACTTTTGGAGTTCAAAATAATCCGGGGTCCGGCGGTCACCGATCTAGGGGAGCGGGAGAACAATGACAATTAAATAGGTAATTTTGTATGCCTATTGTTATAGGTCGAATTTTCCAGGATTCTCTGATTTTTTGTAAAGCATTCATATTTATTCAGGTTTTAGGGCGCGTTCTCGTGCATTCGCCGAAATATTTTGAAGAATATTCGGTCGAATGTTCTAGATCTGGCGAAATTTCGTTAGACTTTGCGAAACTCTAGCCGTTGATCCTGCATATCAGCAGCGGCGACGTTACGGAGGTCGCGCATTCGCTACCGCTTGTCGCCCTGACCTCAAAAACAAAACCGTCGAGGAAGGCACAGCGTATGGAGACATCAGGCCCGGAGGCATCGACTGCGGTGCCACGGCCAGCCCATGATAGTGGGGGCGGTAATGGCGTAGGTACTGTATACCCTTCGGGGTGCCGATAGGAGTCAACGACTCAGGTGCGGTTGGCCTACGGGCCGGTACGTCGTGGATTGTCCTTTAATAGTATCGCGGAACTTATAATTACTTGCATTTCGCTATCTTACTTTATGTTTCCCAATCTATTGTATTCTTATTATTTGATAGTCGGGTTGGCCGGTCCCGGAAATTAAGGCAGGATGACTTTTGGTAACGAAAATTTCGTTTAAATTTGAATACCTTCCTTGAAAACCCGGGTTTCCCGGTCTTGATTCGATATTTGCAAGCGCGTGTAGGAAATAGTTGCACGTGCAGATAACGTTACGCGAAACGTAATAATATATTTGTAGATCAAAGGTGGATATATCATTTTCATCTATAAGTCACAGATATTTTTATAGTCAAAAATTTATTTCAAATATTAACGAAAAGAGGTAAAAGTGTTTTATTTTCAGAATCTCTGAATTAGGGGTAATTACTTTAATGTGAACTCTTTACGTAACGTTTCAAATTTGAAAATCTCGTTTGAAATGTTAACAAAATGGAGTTGCCTTGATATGCAATTAACTAAATGATTAAGTTGATTAAGAACAGAGGTTCTGTTGAAAGTGGAAGGCAATGAAACTCACCATTAGAAGTTTGACCTTGCTAACAAAGGAAGATGTCGTCAGGAACTTGTTGACGGCCGTCAATATTTTCCCTTCCAACGTGGTAACGTCTTCGGCGTCTTGGTCTCGTGAACATTCGGGCCCAAATTCGGCTCTGCTCCTGGCCGGTAGCCCCCAAGACCATCCACTGATGATACAGGAAAACGGTGTCCGACCTCGAGGAACTTCACTCACACTTTCGTTTTTGAGGTTTCCAGTCTTTATTTCAGCCACGTGGTTAATAATTTTCACCGTACTTTAACACGTGTTTAACATTAGGCGCGTCCTCCGCAAAACTTTTTCATCCTTCGATCGCGATCGGTACACTTTGTTCTTTTTCTTTAAACTTATCGAAAAAGGGACTTACACGAATAAAATCGAGTTTTGTTAGGTAGCACCCTTTTAAAGAATCTTGAACTTCTGAAAAGTTTATCGTTGTTTATGGCTATAAGCTTTAAAAAATCAAACGGTAACAGTCCTGCATATGGATCTAACAACTTTATCAAAACAGGCCAAACAAAAAGTCCCCGGATAGCACAATGATCACTAAAAAATGTTTGTATGATAACGAATTTTCCGAAAAGCCATCTTTTGGTAATAGCATATAATCGATAAAAAGAAGACGCAAAGGTGTCTTATGCATTGGATTCTGACATCTTTTAGTCAAGATTAAAGGATCACAAAATTCAGAAACCTTTTCATCGGCTTATATTTGATACTTTTTCGTCGACTTAAAAGCGTAGTTTTCGATAATTTCTCCTTCTTCCTACCCTCTCCCTCTCCCTCTCCCCCTCCCTTTACGACGAGACGGTTACCTTTTGCTGTGACATTTCAAACAGAAGATCGAATCCCGTCGAAACTAATTAGCACGGTTATCTTATTTCCGTAAAAATAACAATAAGTTTATGTTATAGCTGTATTTCATTAAAGTTTGGAAAAATTGTAAATATAATTTGATTACACAGTTTTTTAATCATTTGTGAAAAACAGTAAATATCTCAGTATCAATTACTATATTTCTGATTAATTCTATTCCCCTTGCTATGAACTCTTGGAATCGCTACCAATAAATGTTTAACTATTACTAAAATTATAATAAGTGTAATATGAAATTGCCAATTGTAGACGCAATGTTATTTTAATATCACAAATTTCTTCCAGTGTACCAAAATCAAGATAGGAACTATATCAACTTTAATTGTTAATCAAGATAAAATAACAGATGATAGCGATCCTTCCGCATCGGAAATTGAGTTTATCTTTCTATAAGAACGTAAAGCTTTAATTTTTAAATTATATTCATGCATAAAACTATATCTGAACAAAATGGCGCTGATGCTGCCACCTTCCGCTTACTCTCTGACATGATATAGACGGCTTTTCACTTCCTCTGTTAGGCACTCACAAGGAAGTGATAAATTCTTTAAAACACTATATGTAAGTAATATTTCGGTTTGTTCAATTTCGTTCGTTATGTTCGGTTTCCATTATCAGTCTACTTGATATCAAAGAACAATTGTTATGAAATATTACTGTGAAGGAAAAATCGAAAGTGAATCACATGTCTGGACGAATCGTGTAGACGTATTACATTGTTTTATATTTAGATTGTATTAATATAAAAACTGAACGTAACCGTGTTTCTATTTTTCATTGCAACTGTAGTTCTTAAAAATGAGAGAATTAAATATTACTTACATGTAGTGGTTGAAAACCTGGCACTGCTTACTGCTCGCTCGCGCGGCGTTACCACTCGGCTACGCACTAGTTGCGAGGACAGCTAACTCCACTGTCTTATATTCTACGAATCACATTCCTTTGAACCCAAGGGGTAATTTACCCTTCGAATGTATCGGATGGTACCTGATCGTATTCTTTTATTAATTTTAATTGTTAAAGTCCTTTAAGTCCATGGAAGTCGTACAAAGCTGGTTTTAAAACGAGATTATACATCATTTTATTAAAGGGTTGTTACAACCCTTAAAATTCGTTTTCCGAAAAAAACCAAAATATACTTTTTTTGTATTGTTCTGGTCTATAAATTAACCAAGTTTCATTTGGATAGAGCAATTACTGCTCGCGTAAGGGGTAAAAGAAGTATTAAAAGGGGTGGCTCACCCCTTAAAAATGAATTTTTTCGAAAAATTCCAAATGCATGTTTCATAATTCTTCATTCCCTACATTTTGACGGTTGTTTCATGAAAATCGGTCGAGTGCTTCTAAATGAAACAGCCAACTCACCCCCTTGCACGACCAACCTTGAAGCCTGATTTCACCCCCTAAAAGTGTTTATCCGCCAATAAACAAAAACACGGGTCCCTTAGATTTTAATTCTCTATAACATATTTAAAAATGAACAAAATCGGAGGGGGACACCTCAGGTACCTTCCTTGTCAGACAGTGACATATTTCGAACTACTATGTTTGGCAAAATACAATGTTAGACGTCATCTTTTAGATATCATCTTCGTCATGACGAAGAGATCACATGAAAAAAAGAGGCTTCGTCATCTTTACGGTAGATGTGCTGCCTGGGTTATTTCTACTTGTACATAATAATACTTTATCACTAGAATTGCCAGCGGATTTTTTTTATATTTGATGAGTCATTTGAAACCAGTCATTTTGACTAATTTGCTAGTTATAGTGTTAATTAACAGAGAAAAATCTGGTGGAAAGTTCTTGCATTACTAAACAAAAACGAAAAAATAATACACGGTGTAATTTGTACCAAGAAAACCATTAAATATCACACATTATGACATTAAAATAAGTTCTTCTAAACGTTTAACTGTGTTTTTAATGTCCTAAATTTCCTTAATGAATAACAGACTTATTGAAACTAAGTAGAATCTCTGTTTTATATAAAAATAGATATTTCATCAGAAACTAATAATGAACAGATTTCCCCAAGACCTGAGAATAAAATCAAAATGGTTATCAACATCGAATAAATTCCATGGAAAACGGTATAATTACGGTAAGAGATTAGTAGTTACTCGTAGCTATATCATTACTATTTAACGTAAATGTTCTTAAGTATTGCTGGATATACACGTTAATACTTAAGACTGTAAGTATAACAAATTATGATATTGCATGTAAACGAAATTATTCGATTTTCTCTTCTGCAGTTTTAATTTTGATGAAGGGATGGCGATCTAGAACGATATGAGATATTGGACGAACTGTGAAGTGATGCACCACTGTAATAGATTTTTTAAATTAAAAGGTCTTATATGACACCCGAGCCTCGACCATTTGAGGAGTAAAATGCTGGAAAACGAGATGTAACGAAAAAGCGTTACGCATTGGAATGTATCCCCTCTCTCTTTCCCGCATACCAAGCCTGTGACGTCCTCTATCCCGTCCATGTGTGTGTGCGCGCGCGCGTGTGTGTGCGGTGTGTGCGTGTGTGCACGCGCGTATATATAGTATTTGGCATGTCGTCGTGTGTCGTCATAACGACGCGGCGACGTGTCCATACTAACTCGAACGAGCTGATGTTAGTCTTCTTCATTAGCCGTGCGAATGTGTACATTAGTGAGTACTGACATTGAGTAGTATTTTGTGTCGATTTTCACGTATATATTGATGAATATATCAGTCTGTATGTACATATGCAATGGGAAATAATATAAATGAAAGTGAAGAGAAAGCAAACCCGATAACTTGCAAAGCTGGACCTTTCAATTTTGTGAATTAAAGTTCCGCTATTATATAATGCACATGAATTGCTTAAGTATTACTTCGGTCATGCGTCCCGCGACACGCACACTTTTTTACTGCCTACTTAGGCACCTCTGAATGTACAGTATACGTAATTTAGTCGTTTATCAAATTTTATTGAATATACGCAAGATATCGAGAGATGTCTATGAACTCTATTTTAGATATACTCAAAGACTAAATGACCTGATATTAAGCATAACATATACAGGGTGTCCTATACTAGATAATTAATCTGTCAAGGGGTGAAAGAGGGTAGAATTTTGAACTAGAAGTTCGTTTTCCATTTTTGGCTGAGAACATTTTTTTTCGAGTTATTAGCAATTAAAGTTGACCAACGAGACAGCGCGGAGCCGGAGCACATGTCTTACGTTCCTCCAAAAAAAATTTCATTTTAATACGTCAAAGTATTTAATAAATGAATGAATAAATAAATAAGAATAGAATCGGGTGAAACCCGATGCGTTCATTTATCCGGGTCTGGATCCGGTAAGCGAAGGTTCGGCGGCATCGTCTGAGCGTCGGTTCTCTTGGATCAAGTTAAAATAATGACTTAAGAAAAATAACACCCGAGGACGAGTCTTTTGTGCCGTAATGATCGCTCGATGACAAGAACATTTTTAAGGTGAAGTGAAACACGTCGAGAAACTTGATCAACGTCGATAAAGAAGATTTTTCTAAATGCCTACGTTGCCGACGTTCGTTTTTATATCGACAGCTGGGTCGAATTGTGTTGTGTATTTTACCAAATGGCATATTCCACCTGTCGTTTTCGTACAATAATTATAAAGAAATCGAAGTAAAACTCTAGAAATCCTCTGGATTCATGCCTTCTGGGGCCCTAATTAACTGCGGGGGGACCCCCTGCGCCATCTGTGATTTCCAGGTCAATTAAAGTTTCACTCCGAGACCTCGTATTACCATCGTTTTAGCATAGAAGCGCATACAACACTTTTTTTGCCTTTATCCCGTTCAAATGCGAGTTCATGGAGTACCGGAGTGTTCTAAATTGTTGTAAAATTGTCCTGCCCCTTTCAATTCTCATATCAGAGCCTTCAATAATTGTATATTGATCGAAATATGAGAGCTCGACGCCATTTTGGTTCTGGTCTGGGCTGAATTAAAAAATTTGTTTACAAAATCCAAATTTTGTATGTGTCAGGACAATTCTTAGATGATCAGGAGTAATGTGTCAAAGTTTCGGACAGTTTGGTCTAATAGCCTTAAAAAAAAGTGTTGTATTCGAGTCGACTGATTTGAAGGATGTTTCACTTCACCGTAAGGTGCCGTAATGATAATTCGATGGCGAAAGTAGTCTTTTTCGTGCCGTAATTGTAGCTCCATAGCAAGAGCACCAAAATTCTGGAGGACCCGCACCGCGTTGGCTCATAGCGCATGATCAAAATTGAAAACTTTAATAACCCTCAGTTATTTATTTCATGACCATGGATACTTTCTATAACGGCTCACGAGAGAATGAAGACCTGGTAGCCCGATCACCCACGGGGTGCCCAACACCGTAACGCAGCGGTGATGAGGTCTGGCGTCAACAATGTCTTCCTATCTACCTTTGCGTATAATTTTGTATGCTATATTCTAAGAATCTAATATAATCGACTCTCCAACTTGGGACTCAGTCTATTCTGTCTTCTCAATTTTGACTCACGGCCTCCAGGAGTCTCGCGGTCTCTCCTTACTCCTCAGCCTCATTGCGCCGCCGGATTATTACGCGATCGCGCACGCGTCGATTACCGCCGATTATGCCGCCGGGCAGACGCTCCAAAATCGCCTCGTTACAATTGCATGTAGATTTCTACTTCCTCAAACAAAAGACAATTTATTGGAGTCTGAGGGACCCGACTCCATCATTCGTTCCACGGACGACACTAGGCTGGTGGCGCCCTCGACATGGGAGGCAGGTGGCGCGCGCATCGGCACGGGAAGCAGATGGCGCGCGCGACGACACTGACGGTCGGTCGTTCTGGCGCGTGAACCGCGCATCGGCGTCTCACCTCTTTTTCGTATCATTTTACTTTTGCTTCCACAAATCAACCTGTGTACTCTGTGCTATTGTCAGAATAAAGTACGTGGAAGTACAACACAATTATTAAAAACTATATCGAACAAAATAATAAAATTAGAAACTAAATTTGAAAACAATATTTTATTCGGCGACATAGCTGTGTAGTAATGGATTATTTTCGTAATAGATTGCGTCGGATTATTTGTTAAAGAGCTAATCGGTAATGCATCCAGCCGAATTATACATTGTAAAAGTCACTCTTAATTCGTCGAACTAGATTACAAATTATATAAGTAATCCATAACCCATCCAATCGGGTTGAAAATATAAATGAAATCCGTATTTCATCAAGTCGAATACCAAATTATAAATGTAACTCATAGTCCATCGCGCCGAATTACAAATATAAATGTAATCCGTAATCTGTCCAGGCAGATTACAAATTGTAAAAGTAACCCATATTCCATTGCACCGAATTACCAATATAAATTGTAACTTTTCTCGCGTACCGGCCCTTTCCCCCTTGTTCGGTCGCGTCGTATCGCGCAATCGGGCGGTCGCGAGGAAGTTATAAGATTTGCCTTTTGGCAATTTCCTTGATTTCCTCTTGGCAGTCTCAGATTGGCTAGGGCTTTCAACGGCGCAGAGCCTCAGCCTCTAAGCACTTTTCATCAGTGAAAGCCGTATGGTAGGGAATCCAGGAATTTTATATGTTTTATCTGAGGAAGGTTCGGTCGTAGACTCGAAATTATAAGGGTCTCCGTGTGTCTTTCCGTCGCGTCAAGTATGGTGTTCAATTAAATTTCCCTGATTTTGGAAATCNCTCTCTCTCGACGCGCCGAGCAAGCGGTTGTTTTTATATCCCCCGCGAACTAGTTATCGCGTTGACTCCCGTCGCGGGGACAAGATTCGATTTGTCTTACATAGGTGTCGCGTCGCGTACCTCCGACACGTCACAAAATGTAATCCGGAATCTGTCCAGTCAAATTACAAATTATAGAAGTAACCCATATTCCACCGAGCTGGGTTACAAATATAAAAATAATCTATACTCCATCCAGCAGATTACAAAATATGAATGTAATCCATAACCTGCACTCAAAGAAAAATCTAGTTAAATTAACGATTGTTTTAACCAGTTTTCATAGTTAAAAAAAAACTCAGATACTTTTCATAGTAAAATCAACTTTTTTTCGGAACTAGGAAATCTAGGAAAGATTACTACATTTTTTTACATTTATGAACTAAAATCTTTTACCATATTTTCCTAGGAAGAATAACAAAACTGTTTACTATTTATATAGTAAAATTACATTTTATTATTGTTAACGTACCTGATATATCATCGTATATTTTACACGCCCCGATAGTATTATTAACTGTTGTGAACAGTTCCGTTATTCATCATATCATTTTTCAAAAACAATTGTTTGTCATTATTGATGTTCATTCAACTTATTATGTTTGACATGTTGATATTCTCGCATGCTTAGCGTCAATTAGGGATAGAGTAGTACCTCAGGTGTAAACAAGCGATCCGTGTCATTCGCGAGAAAGCTTTGCCATCTATCGATGCTGTCGAAATTAACTCGAACAAAGTTTTTAGTAACGTCCAGTAGAAATTTGAAGTTGATTTAAATAAACCGCAATGTTAAACGGTTGTACTAGTAATATTACTGCAGTTACGAAAAGTATAAGAAATAATAACATCTTGCAACGAGAGTTGACCACGTTTAAAAGGCAACCTAATTATACATAAATGGTAAAACACTTTATTGTAAATATTGTTATATCGTTTAACCCTTTTATTACTAGTGCCGACTATATTCGGCATCCACGTGAAGACCTATGTGTACGAGTGCCGATTATAATCGGTACCTATGCGACGACCTTTGTATACGAGCGCCGAGTGGGAATGGTCGGTAATAAATTCTGCCATATCTGTAGAGTATCGTTTGATTGTATTGACCCGCATTGACACGAGTCAAGGAGGATAATTCGGGCATTTAAGGTGAAGTGAAACACGTTGAGGAACTTGATCGACGTCGATAAAGAAGATTTTTCTAAATGCCTACGTTGCCGCCGTTGGTTTTTATATCGACAGCTGGGTCGAATTATATTGGATATTGTACCAAATGGCATACTCCCCTTGTCATTTTCGTACAATAATTATAAAGAAATCGAAATAAAACTCCAGAAATCTTCTGGATTCATGGTTTCTGGGGCCCTAATTGGCTGCAGAGGGACCCCCTGCGCCATCTATGATTTCCAGGTCAAATAAATCTTCACCCCGAGACCTCGTATTCCCAGCGTTTTGGTATACAAGCGCATACAACACTTTTTTTGCCTTTATCCCGTTCAAATGCGAGTTTATCGATTACCAGAGTGTTCTAAATTGTCATAAAATTGTCCTGACCCTTTCGATTCTCATATTAGAGCCTTCGATAATTGTATATCCATTGAAATATGAGGGCTCGACGCCATTTTGGTTCTGGTCTGGGCTGAGTTAAAAATTTTTGTTAAAAAATCCAAATTTTGAATGCGTCAGGACAATTCTTAGACGATCAGGAGTGATGGGTCAAAGTTTCGGACAGTTTGGTCTAATACCCTTAAAAAAAAGCGTTGTATTCTAATCGACTGATTTGAAGGGGGTTTCACTTCACCTTAATAACCGCGTCGCGATACTCTTCCTGACATTTAGTGTAATTGTCGTTAATTGCCAACGCTAATGGTTTCGACGGAAGGGGTTTCCCACAATTCGGTGGTCCTGCCGATCCTTGGAGCTCATTGTCCAGGGTACTCCGAGTGTCGCCGATACTTCCATGGCCGCTGATGCCCTGCTATCGTCCCGTACTTGAATTGCAACTAACTGGGTGAGCAAACCCAATATGAGTTTCATTCAAGATTCTTTTCCGCTCAGGTTAAATAAATTGTAAATTGTACCCTCCTCGACACGCGACCCACCTCCCGCCATCTTTCGTTATCGCATGACGCTCTTTGATAGGACGCGATGTACTACATTGTCCTTTTACTGCCGCGTTCTAGTGTCGCTCAGAGCTCTTCCGTGTCGCAAACTGCCGCTTAGGGCCTTGCAGGACAGAATAGCTAAATTTTCTCATGCTTTTCCGGGAGCCGGACTGAATATCTTTGCGGGAAAAATCGACGGACTCGTAGTATGCCAAGGTATACCTGGCGCCTTAAATAAATTAAATCGAGCCGTTCCTTGTATGTGAATTTCATCGCCCGGCTGGACTCACAATCAGAATGATCGCTGAAGAATTTCGCGGAGCACCTAATTTACAGGGTGTGGTTGCGTGACCCCAAATTGCAAATTTTTGGCATCCAACATGGAGTTATCTTGAAATAGATGTAGCCGATACTTTTGTGTACTATCTTAACTTGGAGCTAATGTTCAAAATTTTATCTTTGACTTGAAACGTGACTGAAAGGAGAGCTTAACGGGAGTAATTTCATAATGTTACAACTGTCACTTACCTAGCAGATTAGAAGTCAATTTTAAAAAGAAAATTTTTGGATACATTTTGCCTTAAGTGTCGATACTTTGAAACTAATTGTGGTTTGTCCTATTAAAATTCAATTATACTGGTTCCGTTTCAGAAAATGAAATTAACTTTTTTCATAATCCGTTTGTTGGATATTGTTCAATCGGAAATCTCGAATATTTCAAGTTGGATTGCTTCGCCCCCCAGAAATTAAATATTCCTTTGAGGTTCTCTAGACTATTTCCGAATGATTGTCTCAAAGTTCTGTTTTGATTTTCGAATAAATTTATTTTATCGCAGGATTCAATATTTTATATCACGATTTGAATGCTAGAATTTCGCTTTGGGATTTGGAATTTCATCGAATATTGTTCAATTTCGAATTTCTCATTATCGATCCTTTTGATTATTGTATGAGAATTATTGAGCTAGGATCACCTTACCGCGGAGAGTGACACGGTTAGGCAGAAGATCGAAGTTTTCAGTGACGTTAAATTCGATTCTCGGAGTTATAGTGTTTACCGTAGACAAACTTTGTTGTTAATAATATCGAATTTTAATTGGATCGTGAATCGTCTGTCGAGTCTTTAATAAATGATCTTTCATATTATATTTGAACTTTGTAGATTTCTTGGACAATTTTGATTTTATCTTTAGAACATTTTTAAAATTGGTTTATCATTTTGGGTGTAACATTTCTTACGGTAATGTTTTTCTCTCGATGGTTGTTACCGACGGGATGATTTCTGCCCACCGATTGCGGGTTTTCCCAAAAAACCAAAAAAATGCGAGGACTGCCCAACAGCCCGCACCTCAGGTAAAATTGTCACTTTTCTGAAGGACGAGCCGGGATTGCCGAAAAAAAGGGATATGTGGCGAGGAACGAAGATAACTAATCGACGTATGTCGAGTAAGTCGCAGCACTTCATCCGAGTAATGCGGAACACAGTCGTAACTAGTCGTTCGTGTGCGTGGAACAACCGTGCGGGGGAAGTAGAAGTGCGGAAAGGAGTGAAGTGCGTGCTATCGAAAAAGCATGAAGACCAAGAAGCAACAGTGGAAGCTACGTGGCTGGAGCGGTCGCCTTTGACCAGATGAAGAGTGGATCACGGAAACTGGCCTCAAGGAGGACTGCGGAGATTAATGAGAAGAAGCACGAAACCCTGCAGAACCCGGTGAAATAACTCGTCTCAAAGGTGATCGAATTTAGGGAATGTGAGATGTCGAGCGGGTCCGGCCGGGGTGGTTTGGTCCTCCGCTCGGTGGGGGGGTCATCTGTGCTCGATACCGTCGGGGCTGCCGTGAGTTGCCGTCTGTCCCCTGCGGACTAGCCGGCGGACCGGGAGGCAGTAGGAGTGCGTGTATACTCAGGCTCGATGGTATGTGGCGTGACCTGCGTCGGGCTGAGCCCGTCGCTCTCATTTGTCCACGTACGAGACAGAGGGTCCGCGCCGTGGGATCTCTCTCCCGGTCGGATAGCGACATGGTCCACGTGCCATAACTGTAGCTCGATGGCAAGAGCATTCCCAAGTGCCACAACGACCGCTCAATGGCAAGAGCATTCCTATGGTGCCGTAACGACCATTCGATGGCAAGAGCAACCTCCATATGCCATAACTGTAGCTCGATGGCAAAAGCACTAAAATAGTGAAGGACTCGTGTTAGCGCGGCGCGTTGTCGCGTAACGCGGGATCGAAATGGAACCCTACTAATTATGAGGTAATTTTTTGCATGACCCCACAATGGAATGTCGAACGCGGAGCCCAGGTAGTGAACGGGGGGGGGGGGGGGGTTATGATGTGCCTGGCCCCTTAGGAGGCGCCTAAGCACCGTAATCTAGCGGTGACCTGGTCTGGTACTCAACAATGGTCTCGTTAGTACAGTGTGGAAATTTTAAAATTTAAATTGTTCATTTAAACTACTCGTCTTCAGCAGGATATTTTAACGGACGGGTACGCCACGGCCATCGAGGGCAAACTCTCTGCTTCCGTTACCGTAGGTCTAGTCACTCCAGTAGTATCCTTTCAGGTTACGTCGAACTTGTTTTTCCCGGTAAACTCGGTTTCAATTTTCTCACTCAATTTGGCCTCCTCGTCGATATTCTATAGTTAACTTGGACTTTTGACTTGTAATCGGGGATTCGGTATCTGTTAATGCATATAATTGCATGGATTATTGCCTCCAAGTTTACTTTTATCAAAATGCAGTCTCGCTATTCTTTAGTTTCACACTCGCTCTCAAAAACCATTGAATTGCGTCAGCCTCGCACCGATTGGCCGACACCACCAGCAACCCCATTGGCCGGTCGTCCAGTGCGTTCGTGAATGCGCTCGCGCTTGTACATTCCACCCACCAAAATTGATTGTTTGAGAATCAATTTTCGTTTACATCGACACCAGGATGTTTATAGTTTTGCTACTGCTCGCTTAAACACTACCATTGGCAGTTTGTAAGGTAACTACACGCACTAGGTTGTCCCTTCCCGGATGAAGCTCTATCACTCGACCGATCTTCCGTTTCAAAGGAGGAAGGTTCTTGTCTTGAATCATGTCCAGGTCATTGATAGCCAAATTTTCTTGTGAGACCATCCGTTTGACTTTCTTCTGCATCGCGGACACGTATTCTGTGGATCAACGTTTCCAAGATTCCTGCACCATCCGTTGCAGTAACTGCCATTGACAATTTTTGCATGACTTTACTCCCGCTTCCCAGAGACCGCCCATACGAGGCGAGCCGGGGGATAAGAAGATCCATTGTATCCTTTGGTGTGATAAGACGTCATCATTGATAATGTCCATTTTGTCCATAACCAACTCGTGCATCTTAGTCAGCTCTCAGTTTGCTCCAACGAAATTTGTTCCCTTGTCCCTGTACATTCTCTGTAGATTACCTCGTCGTCCAACAAATCTTCTCAAGGTAGCTATGAAGGCAGCAGAAATTAGCGCGCTGGTGAGCTTCAAATAAATCGCCTTCGTTGCAAAGCAAACAAATAATACTACGTAATAATGCAATAAACTCACTTTGTACGTTTTTGTTTAAATGAACACCTTTCCTTATTTAAAGAAAAAGGTGAAAACTTATTCCCATACCCCATACATATGCTAATATAAAGTAAAAATATCCGAGGGTCACCCCATCTTCGTTCCTAGGACCAGCACGTCCAAACATTTTAGTTAGATTTAGAATATCTTACAAATACAAACTGCCAGGAAACCATGAGATATCGGGCCGTATTAATCCTAAGGCTTATAATAACCTAACAAGCGATAATGTGAATTTAGACGATAAGGAATTATGTAGAGAGGACGAAAGAAATCCACTCGGATAACGCACAAATCACCCCGCACGTGCAGGCCATGAAACTTTGGCGGAAGTCAATAATCAAGGGTTCCAACATTTTCCTACTAACGGAAAAATATAATTGTTAACTTCCCTCACTCTACGGGACTTTTTAAATCTCCACTGCCGAAGTTTTTTGGCCTTAAGCACGGTGGTGGAATATATACCAGAATGTAGAGGCGCGGTCCCATAATGTTATACTACTTCAATTTCACGTCGAATATGCTTCTTCGATTCTCGGCACTCGGTTCATTCAGTCTTCGGCGTTTTCAGCATCTAACTCGATATCAAGAGCAGTATCCAATTGCAGGGATTTACCGAGTCATGAGTAGCAGAACCAGTTTCAACACTTTGTGCCAAATATTCGCTGCGAAAGTGTTTAGGGTGCGAACGTCCGAGAAACCGGTTCGCACACACGTGCACTCACACGCGTACGCTATCTCTTTGGTCCTTCCCCATTCCCCTTTGCATTAGTAATTATAATAAATTCTGTCGATCTAAATCCGAAACATAACTGTACATTTACTCATTACGCTTATCCCCTCCCAAATTTTTGGTCATCGTGACATCAAATAGTAATATAACGACCTTTAGGTGCCGATCGATTGGGTCTGCATGTAAGGGCGTTGGGTCGCTCCCTGTGAAATGCCTAAAGTCGTTGTATGTATTACTTCATGTGGGATGGAGCTATCCATCTCTATTACCCCCCCCAGGTAATTTTCTCATTGGTACGACAAGAGAAGAACTGTTCCTTCGAGACCTTCCATTCTCCACTGGTTAATCTCGCGGGAAGCAACATCGACTGGGAGAATAAGTATATGATCTGGGCAGGTCTACAGTTAGAGGAGTAATCTTGTTACCTTTTATTACCAATACATGCCATACTACTCCACCATCGATAATGAAACTTTCGCGTAGGACGCAGCTAATAGGTCCACATATTTATTTTTGAAGTGAAACTTCTTTACAGCCTGTAGGGTAAGTCCAGACGATGACTCTTCAGAGCGTAACGAAAAGTGCAGCGCTTTAAAGTGGGGCGCTCGATGGCTACGGTGGGAGTATTCAACGCAGCAGCGGCGAGGGGGGAATATTAAACGCCCCACTCCTCACTCTCGGGCAAGTGTCATTCTAGAGATGCCACAGTGCTGCATTTTCCGTAACGCTAGAAACGACAAGGAGTTTTCTTGTGAGAATTCAAGTGGGTTATTGAACTGACATGTATTTGTACACATTTTTGTATGTCCTCGTGGTGTAATTTAGTACCTAGATCGGTCGAACTACTTTATCAATATATTCCCAAATCCTTACTCGTATCTCTCTAAAATGTAACGCGGTAACTTTTGTCCTCTTTCCCTTGCTGTCTTATTATGTTGCTCGCCAAAAATGTTTTAAAAATTGTTTATATTTTTTATGTTGCAAATATTGCGTTTCAATCCTTCAGTTTAGACAAGTTGTTAATGAACCAGAAGTGAGATATATTTGTTATGTTACAGATTCTGTTTTAATTCTTTAGATAAGAAAAGATCTTCATGAACCGGGGAAGAAATGTTTTTTGTATTTCGTACATAACAATTGATTTCCGTTGTTGTGTGACCGAATTTACACAATGAAACCGATATTATGATAAGGATTATGATGGGCACATATACGTATTTGGCAAAGTTCTTTTGGGTCCTGCTTCACTATTTTAAATCCACATTTCAACTTTGTACATCCTGCTTATTTGAATTAAGTCCTATTTTAGGCCCACAAGTAGAGAAAGTCAAATTATCTGCTACTTTACGCCCGGTTCCACCAATCTCGGTTAAATCATTGATTACCTAACCGTAGGTTAAAGTTAACGTCTAAGTAAATCATATATTTAAAACGTAAATGTTCCACTATGTCTATTTACAGCACGATTAACTAATCGTATACACCATTCAAAGTAACTTGAATTATCGGTGATTGCCTGATTGCTGATACTCTGATCGACTAGAAAGCCTAATAGATGCGCCCTTGTCGAGGAACGAAGTCCCACTACCCATACATCGCACGAAGTATAATGCACGTATATTACTCGTGCAAATTACGTCAATAGGTATAGCAAACGTATATTGTCTATCATCCACCTAAAATTAATGACTTTTGTAAATATACAGATCTATTTTATGTACATGGCTACACAATATATAGTAGTTCTGGTGGACATCTACCAAAGGTTAATCAACATCGTTGATAATACATTTAGAAAAATAACAAAGACACCTCATATTACCTAACATACGTAAGGCTTATATCTACATTCCATCTTAATATAACTGTTAATTGCGTCCATACTCTGATTTTTTGTTTCCTTCCTCCTTGACTGGTGACTATACATCATGATTTTTAACCACTATGGTTATTCAATATGATTAACCATTATGGTGGTTTTGACTCAATGAAGTCATCGATGCTTTTTTGACCTCCTCGGGAGACTGAAAGTGGGAATCCACCAAGTAATGCCGAAGCTACCGGAGCAGGTGATGATTAGAAGAGGCAAGGTCCGGAGAATAGCCTCCAGAAGGCAACGACGTGGACTGGCAACCCACGCGCAAACGGGCCATCCGTAAACCTCCTCGTGGTGGAGACTGGATGCGAGTCCCCATGGACCCGTAACGAAATGGCAAATGGCTATTGGGGAACCATGAGAGATGCTCGCTCTGCGGAGTTGATTCGCACTCTTGTTCCCCGTAGAGTTACTGGCGGAAAGTGCCCCCTATAGCAGGGAGTACCTCCCGACCGGACGGTCAGGTATGCCGAGAAACCTCCCCCGCGTCCCGGGCTCCGAGTGCGGGCGAGGGACTGGCGTCACTGACCATAATAAGAAGGCAGGACGAGCCAGTACCAGCCGACGGATACAGTTATTGTTACAACTTAGCTGGGAAAACTCGATCCAACCCACGCTGGAGCATTGCGTCTCAGCTGGGGCCTTGCACGAATGCTTGCACCACACGGGTGCAGAGGAGGGACCTCCACGAGGTTTCCCCGCGGGCAACGGGCGGGGTCAAGCGGCCTCCCTTCGGGGAGTGCGTCGCGGGGGCCCCGACCCAGCTAGCGCCTCCCCAGGGTTTGTAACGAGCGGTCCGGAGCATTTAGGTTTTTCCAGGCCCTGAACCGAGGGAGGAGCCCTCATCGCGGGCGAGGCTACGGCCGACTTGTGAGTTGAGGTGCACAACTCGGGTACCAGCATCGGGTACCGCGGCCCACGTTCAAGTCTCTTTCCGCGACAGTGGTCCGCTCGGAGCGTTTGAGTATCCCCAAGGAGTAATGCCTGGGTGGAGTAAAGTGTGCACGGTTTAATACCAGTAACGATATTTATTCTTCGATTGCGCTCGTCGGTTTCCGGTTAGTGTCAGTCAGTTGAGGTCTGAAAGCGAAACGTTGGAAGCAGACCGGGTACAAGCGGTATCGCACTTAATTCTAACTGTCTCAGAATCTCTACTGGTTAATATAAGATTCAAAGTTCGGTTAATTACTACGGGTTACAATATAGCTGATCGGTTAGTTCTGGTAATGACTTCAGTCCTATGGTTCGAACTACCGGTTCGGAGAGGCGACACGGCGATACAGGTCAGGGACGTGTCGTCTTTATCGGAATCGTTTTGGAGATGCGATTTCGCGCCTATAGAGATTCGAGGTCTCGTACTGCGAATAGGTTTTGAGAGTCTATGTGTAGGCAGGATTCTTCCCTTCTTACGACTCTGCCTTGCTTTATTTTCCTGGGCCTTTAATAGCGCTCGGGAGGCCGTGGGTTGCTGCGTAGCGGCCGCGGCGCGTACTAGCCCGTCGGCGCCCCGCTCGCGGGTGTCGTGCTGCGGGACACGGCCATAATGTTGTGCGAGTCGGGTAGCTCAACCTCGGGTGCCCTGGTCCGAGGCACGTGGCTCGTTACAACTTACACGAATGCGTTGCTGTTAATAACGTTCAAAATTAACAGTTTCACCGAATCTAAGTAACTCATAATAAATGACACCGTTAAAATCCTACCAAATACACAACAACAGTTTTTTTATTCTGAATATTCGGTTTCGCAGTACTTGTTGATGGCTCACCCGGATGAACCCACGATTTTCGTTTTTTAGGATTGTCGCACAATACCTATTTTTCACCCCCAGTCACAATTTTACGAAGAAAGTCCTTTTTTTTGAATCGTGACAGCAGAGACATTGATGTACCACAGGGTATCATTTTGTTTTCCGAGAGCACATAAGGTACCCAACGGCCTTTGACATTCTTCCAAGCTTTTTTAAACGTACGAAAACGGCTGGTTAAGTTACATTAATTTGTTCGGCAAGTTTCTGTTACGTCTGTTAAGGATATTGCTTCAGTAGCTGTTCTAATTCCTCATGTCCAACTTTTCTTGGCATTCCACCATGTGCTTCATCGGTAAGATTGCAATTACCTTCCCGGAACCTTTGGAACCACTTTTTACATGTTTTATGGTTTACAGCTCCTTTATCTTTGGGTTCCACTTCAGCGGACCATATCATTTCTCAAGCCTGAGCAGCGTTTTTCTTTAATTTGTAAGCAAAATGAATGCAGTGCCTTAAATGCTGTTTCTTGGACAACATTTAATTTACTACTGTTTTTTGAAGTCATTTCGGCAACGTCGCCTACTATTCTAGTGCTTTTTAAACCATAAGGTTAGCACTTTCAAATTTCTACGGGCGGGAAAAAATTGTTAATTTGGATCAGAATTACAAGACGTTAAATATGAGGGCACCGAACTTATTTATACACCTAATAAAATATACTTATAGTGGAGGTACAAATTAGGATATAAGCATAGAAAACTTACTTTATATATAGTATGCACAATAAAATTTCCCGTGAATATATATGTAAATTTTTTTCACGCCTATATTTTCAATACATATATCATAGAAGTCTAGATAACCTACCCACACGGGATAAATGTGTTGGATTATTTATTACGTATTTATCCGAGTCATCTATATACACCGCAAAACAAATTAAACCTTTTAGTGCCTGCTTCGTGTTTGTCATCAAGATCATTAGAGCTTTTAATATATATGCGTTTTCGCGAGTTTGGAACGGTTTATGTATATTAAATATTCCATTGAGTAAATAGGGTTTCTGTTTCTGTAAATTTTGAATCTTATTATTTCAATAGGAATTGACCGTGTCCTTACACCTAATTTTTGATATCACGCTTTGTATCACTTCTGTTATCTCGTTTTCTAATGCAATTGTGTAGGAATCTATTTCCTCTTTTCTTTGGTTCCTGTCGTTGGGAACTTGAGTGTTATGATTTTTTTGTAGGTATTCTTTATAATTGTCCCACTCGGCATTTTTATAGTTTAGGCGTTCCGCTTCGTCTTGGATTTCCAACTCGATTTTAGGTACGGAGTTTATGGAGACATTGATCGTTACCGTGTTATGATCGCTGTTACACGATATCGTTTTTAGACGGCTGTTTGAATCGGTTTCTGTATTCAGCCTATAATTTGCTATGTATATGTCTAGATACGAATTTCCCCGTGGAAATGAAGAGAGATCCGTGCCGTATAATTCGGGTTTGAACTCTACCTCGTTTCCCAACAACCACTAGTTTATGAAAGACCCGCGATTATTGTTGATCGCGTTGCCCCAACTTGAATGTTTGGCATTAAAATCTCCTGCCATTACATAATAGGTGGTTGAGTCATTTAATTTGAGCGATATAAGTAGATTTTGGAATCCTGGCTTGAATTCCTTTTTATATCCGCGCTTGGCAATATACTGCGAGTACTGCTAAATTTACTTTTCCTGCTAATTCTATGTTTATGGCTATGGATTCTATGACTTTTGTGTTGATTGTGTAGCTTCCTTCTAGGACTTTGTATTTAATGGGCTTTCTTATGATAATCGCGATTCCTCCTCCTTGTACGTTATTTGGTCGGTCTCGCCTTACTATATCGTAATTCTTAAATTCTATTTTACATCTATCGTTTAACTTCGTCTCGCTTGAAAGCACAATGCCTGTCCTTTGCGATCTTAGTAGATTAAGCAAGGTAGCTCTTCTTTGATTTTTTATTATGGGGTTTGTAACGAGCCGTGTGCCTCGGACCAGGGCGCCCGATGCCGAGCCGCACGACTCGCACAGAACCACGGCCGGCCCCGCAGCCCGGCGACTGTTTTCCGCAAGCGCGACAACCCACGGCCCGCGCTCTCTCGCAAGCGCGCAAGCCTCCCGGGCACTATAAGAGGCCCGGGAAAATAGAGCAAGTCATAGTCGTAGGAAGGGAAGAAACCTGCCTACACTCTCAACCTGATTCGCAGGACGAGACCTCGAATCACTATAGGTGCGATTTCGCATCTCCAGAATTAATACCGACAAGACACGACACGAGCCGAACTTGTATATTGTGTCATCTCTCCGAACCCGGGGGTTCGAACAATAGGGTTAGAATCGTTACCGCAAATATATTATAATTCATATTGTATTCAATTAGCTTTAATTACGACCTCGTTTGTATCCGGTCTATTTCCAATATTTTACTTTCAGACCCGAAGCTACTGACGCCGACCGGCAACCGACGTTGAATTAATAAACATATTATTGTTATTAAACCTGAGAATATTTTACTCCACCCAGGCATTATCCCTCGGACACTCAAACGTTCCGAGCGGGCCACTGTCGCGGGAAGAGACCCGAACGTGGACCGCGGCGCGCGAGGTTGCCACCTAACTCGAGCTCTCGAGTTCTATCGTTACAAGTGTTTACATTTATCGCGATGATTTTCAGTTTATTCAGTCTAAATTTTTTTGTATTAGTTGTATCCACTTTCGAGGGGATTACGAGGCAATATTATTTCATACAGTTGATTAATTTTCGAAGTATTGGCGTTTATTATCTGTTTCACCCATTCGAATTGCTTTTGAATTACGTTTAACATTAGCGTTTTAAATTCTTGTAGTTCGGATGTTTTTGTGGTCGGGTCATAATTATTTTGTAATTGACCAAGTTGCGTCCCGGACCTCGGCGCTTTCGTTACTCTATCATTTTTTGTGGCATTTGCATAATTTAGATTTGGCCTAACGTATCGATTTATAGCTGCGATCTTTGAGTCTCTTACTTCTTTTACCGCTCTCACTTTTTCTTCCATCCTGCTTCTCAATTCTTTTTGTTTCGGGCATTCTTGATACGACGCTGGGTGCCCGAAATTATTACAGTTAACATAAAATATTTTTTCTTTTGTAACGTCGCCATTATCTATACTAATTGAGCACTTCCCATTCGGATTCGTGGGTTTCGTTACATTTTACGCATTTATAACCTAGATTACAATTAGCATTATTAACCTAGATTACTTGTAGCATTTCTTGCACCGAATCGGGTTGGTCTTGCGCACTTTTTCTCAAAGCACGCTTTGATACGCCAAATACTTAATTTCATATAATTTTGCAGCCCTACTATTTGCTCTTAATTGTACCAATAGGATCGGAAGCTTTAGGTTATTTTTTTCTCGAATTTGCTGTACTGAATTTACCGACGTTGACAAAAGTACGAAAGGCTCGTTTGCAGTTCTCTGAGTTCGCGAAATATTTCGTCCGGCTCGAAACTACTGTGAATGTCTTTTAATAGGAAGGTTTGCACTTCTCCGTTTCTAGATGTATACGTGAAATATTGCCCGTTAACTTCTTCTAGCATTTCCCGTATTTCTTTGTGATCGGTTACGCTTTTAAGTAATACGGCGTGCTTACCTTCGCTATGTTTCTTAATATAAAAGTCTTTCAGGTTCAATCCTTTTTTGATCAGGTCCACCGTGTCCTTGATGTCTTGCCTATGGATGTTGATCGGTGGTAGTCGATCGAATTTCGGCTTTCCTTGCATCTCCGCTCCTTGTGACGTCCCCGCGCCTTTTGCCTCGTTCTGGATGCTCCGATGATTTGTTTCTTCCTGTGCTTTTCGCATATTTTCCGTTGCCTTTGGTCCCTGTCTTTGTGGCCCGCGATTTCCGTTGCTTACGTCACTCTCTTAATGCGTTCGACTTCTTCGAGTTGGTCAATGCTGTCCTCCATAGGGTCGTCGGGTTGCCATTCTTCTTCCGGTAATTGTGTGGAATCTGCTGTTCAATTCCAGCGTAACAGATTGTATTGACGCATTCGGTTTTCCATGGTTTCGTATTTTCATGCTTTTTTTTATTTCCAACAGCTCTGCCCTGAGCCTCTCGTTTTTGCTTAAGTTTCTGTAAGGTATTCTCTCTGTAAAGGCTTCGAATTTCTCCTTCATTCGCGACTGGTTCTCCTTCTTCTTCCGTTTCGGTGGCATCGAGATTTCCTTGCCCCTCGAACACTTTTAAATTTTTTGTAGCACCTTGAGTTCGTCTCACTTTTAAATTGGGAGTTGGATTCATGTATCCCCTCTGCTTCGTTAGTTTCACTCCGTCTTGCTCCGTGCTTTGCGATGTCGGGAGCATTTTTAACTTTCGTTGTTGGGACTTTCTTTGTGCAACTGTCTACACGAATTTCTTCTAAAAATGTCCCATCCGTATTCACCGATGAAGTGGTTCCTTCATCCTGGCTGTTTCCGGAACAGATTATTCCGTCCGTTTTGATTCGTAGTTCGTCGCTCTCGGTCGACTCCTTCACTTTCACTATACTCCTTGCCCTTATTTACTATTTATTTTTAACCTTTTTTTCACTTCCGTATTTATTGAAATTGTACTTATTCGAGCACTCTCACTATAGTTCTGCTATTTTTCCTGTTCAGTTTTTCTTTGCTTTAGTGGCTAGCAGGATGCCCGCTCACTCTTCACTCGCGGTGACACAAACAGCCTTCACTATTCGGGCGCATTTTTATTACGGAACCAAGCTCTTTATGTTGAAAGGACGTCTGTACCCTTCGACCCTTCGAGTGCTAATGACGTATATAAGGTATCTTACATAGATGTATGTACGTATAATAAACGTAAATGAAAGTTTCAACAGATGGTATATCTATTTTCAAAAGTTCAAGAGTTGTACATTAGACGTGTTTTTCATATATATTATACGTATTTTATACGTATATAAGACGTATTCCAAATGTACGCGGAATAATTAAAAAAAATTTCATTTATTTTGCACCAAATGCGTTTTTTTTTTAGAAACAATTTACCACGATCTATTCAGGGACCTGTAATCTTCAGGATATCGAAATATCTGACACTGAAAAAACCCCCATGCCGATGGCCGGGTTCTCGAATCCGAGTTATTCAGGTATCAGGCTATAGTGCTGACCACTGAACTACCATGGTCCTATGGCCTATGCAACACTTTTCGTATATTAAAACACCAGCGCAATAAGTTTAATTAAAATTTGGTTTAAACAATATCATTTTCATTGTCAATCTACGGCTAAAAATAAAGACATGTATATAAGTAATATATATTGTAACTTTTCTCGCGTATCTGTCCCCTCCCCCCTGGGTCGGCCGCGCCGTGTCGCGCACTCGAGCGGTCACGAAAAAATATCATTCCTGCCTTTTCGGCTTATCCTGGATTTCCTTTCGGCAATCTCAGATTAGTTAGGACTGTCAATGGCGTAGAGCCTCAGCCTCTAAGCAGTTTTCATTATTGAGAGCCGTGTGAAAGGGAATACAAGTTGTAAATGTATCTCTTATCTGAGGATGGTTCGGTCATGGACTCAAAGTTGTCAAAGGTCTCTACGTGTCTTTCTGTTGCGTTCCGCAATGTTTTAACTGTAGTTTCGTTTTGTGTCTAACTATACCCAATTTGTGTGGGCGGGCTCCGCGGTCACATTTTATGTAATGTGTTTCCGTGACCCTTTAACTAAGGGGGAACGGCGCCATGCCGTCACGTCCTTAGGAGTGTAGGTGTGGATGAACGTTGCACCTACAGACGGGATCGCCCCGTACCTCTAGTCGCCCAGGGAACGTCACCAAGACGTCACGCCGCGGGTCAGACGCGAGAACGAGGGACCCGGCCGCGGACTGTCTCGCTGCCGTGTGGAGGGGGAACGACGCCTTGCCGTCACACCTTTCACGGTGAGCGAGCCGCTCCGGCGAATTTCCCGAAAATTTGACGATGATTCCCGGAAGAGGAATCCGTCGCTTGTGCCGCCGTTCGCAGATGGTCCGTGGTATCCCGACCGGACGCTTTGCCGGCGTTTTCCTCGTGTGCTCGGGTCCACCTGCCTTCTAAAGGCAAGATTCTGAGCTCGGGAGAGACGGCACCTAGTGCCTCGTCTCCTAGAGCGTCTAAACCCACTTTCCAAGGGAAGCGGTGCCGTACCGTCACGTCTTGCAAGAGTATTGCTTTGTGAGGATACTTCCTGGAGGAGCAGCACGTCCAGAGGCTATTTCGATCGGCACCAGACGATTAAAAAAGGCCCCGATTAGAGAAAATCGACGCCTTCTATACCGGCGGAATCTGTGGTCCCTATTACTATATCGTCAAGTTCCCACTCTGGCCCGCGTTCTTTGACGTGCTATTGGGCACGATGGTTACCCTTAGATGATTTTGTAATTTCTCGCTCCTTGATTCGTCGGGTTCAAGACCGTGGTTGCTTTCTCCAATCGGGATGATTAATGTTGTCATTAGATTCGATTTGATCGAGTTTTTATCTCGCGATCTCGCGCCTATGCTGATCTTTGTGTGCGCGCGAAGCTCGCTCTCGGCGCCTCAAGCAAGCGGTCATTTTTATATCCCCCGCGGAGTCTATATCGCGTTTACTAATGCCTCGGGTGGACAAGATTTTGTCTATCCTACACAGGTGTCGCGTCCAAGACCTCCGACACGTCACAATATATATTGTAACGGGTCAAGCGGCTAACATGAGCCACTGTACGTTAGGACCAGTAATTCGGCGCTATTCGAGTATGCGCAGTAAGATTTGCGAGTAAGAGTAGAGAGGCTTCGGGAGAGGGAAGCGCGGCTCGCGAGCGCGGAGCATCGCGGGAGAAGACACTAAGTCTAAGGGATATCGATCGGACATTGATCAACGACTTTTCTCTCTTAGATCTGAACCTTCGGCTCGATCGCAATGCGTACAAATTGATAATCGGAATTGTACTCGTCCGTTTGCGATCGGGGAATTTGATGCTCCAGGTGAGTACTTTCTGTTACAGGAACCTTAAAATCCAACAGGTCTGGCACAATCGCCACTCCTGCATCCTTCACCCCTCAAATTCCTCTAATTTAGACTCCTTCATTATCCCATCGGTCTTGGTATTGCACCAACTCGCGAACACCTTTTTCCAAAAACCAAACCCAATCACCAGTCAATGTCCGCGACTGGTTAATTTAGAATAAGTGATACTAACCCCCGTAGAGCACAACTCCGGGAAGAAGCATAGATTCGCGGCACCAATTAGTCCGCGGCCCAAGCATCAAAGCTCATTGAGTAAAGACAGATTTTGTTTAGGCTGATCAGCCCATCCCATAGGCCGAGTAGCATTCTCAAACCAAGGTTCAAAAAGGAACCTCAAATTCGCTCCCTTAGGGTCAACTAGCCCTGAGCTAGAAAAAGATTTCGGCGCGCGGATCGAGAAAAACGAAAGATCGGCAAACTTAGGGCACGGAGTAGGGACTAACTTCCCTAAACTCTTAACAGTTTAAATTTATCCTAACACCTGAAATTCCATTATTCCAAATCCTGATGATTCAATGATGAAACTATAGAACGCACCGATAGTGGGATAAGCCGTTCTCACTGAGAGTCAAATTCCCATCCTTCCTTTCCCTGCAGCCGTCATCAGAAAAACCGGAAACACGATAATAGAATTGGGAGTGCACCTAATTTAATTAAAGTGATCCGGAACGGTGAATAATTTTCCGAGAAATTTAAATCGCCAATTCGTGCGAAACGGTGCGGAAGCAAAGGCTCCAACGATAGAACAACTCGCTAAATCCGCATTCGGTCGACAGGCCTCCCGACTCGCATAATATTTACGCGCTCAGCTGATCGTTCGTGAACGCTCTCCTCGCTCTCTCGCCAGTCTCTTTCTATTTTACATATTAGAATTTAAGTTAATTTCAGTCTCAGGAATCGTGAGGCTCGAACCCTCGAAGGATGCAGTTTTTCGGTGCATAGGCACGGGTCAAACAGCATACCATTACAACATTCGCAATAATGGTCAGTGTAAACTATAACGCGCTGACGCAGAAGGTACGCACACCTTCGCAAGAATTCGCCCCGCCAATGGGACGGGGGAAGGGTCCTGAACCCAAGATTGACATGCCCGATACTTTCGATTAAATGAGTGGTCGCGAAATAAGATATAAGGGACTTCAGCCCCGCAATTTGTCCTTACCGGTATTACAAACACATTCGACAATATTAAAAAATTCAATCCTGTCTTACCTATAACAGTCTAAACTTTCAACCTTAACACAAGAGAGAGGGAAAACGCTCGAACTCGACATGGCTCAAACTCCTACTCACGATACTCACTGACATGATTTTCTTTCTTTTCTGTGGGGATCGGACTCGGTACCTCCTTGAAGGTCTTACAGCACGTGATCTATTCAGGCCTACGAAAAGGTGCTTCAACGGTACGCTGCCTGGGCGGAAATGACGGTCACATAATTATTAGGAATTCAAAATAAAGAGTCGGAGACACATGCTTTTCTTTCTCGTTTTTACCATGACACAATTCAAGCTCAACCGCACCTGCGCGGCAACAAAAGCAAATACAAAATCAAACGATAACACTCCCGGGTACGAACATGCTAAAATAAGAAACACACTCCGGGCCGTCCGTGACAGAAATAAGAGAGTGCAATCACAACACTTTGGAACTTACTCGTACTTTCCTAACTTTCGCTCACGTCCGGATCTCTGGAAGCGGGATGGCGGCGGTAACGGCGCGAAGAATGAGTCCTAAACCACTTCCTTCGAAAACTTCCCAACGACAACTGAAGGCCTTTGTCGCCGGCCGGTCCATCCATCCGCCGTCATTACCGTCAACCCGTCTAAATGTTCCCCCAGATCGGTAAATTAGACCGTCTCCTAATTCCTACTGCGCAACTGGGTTAGAACCCGCGCAAAAACCTTTTCACCGCCAAAGGTAACTTTGTGTATCGCCCGTTTAAGAGGCACGAGTCCAGCCCGCACGCGGTATTCTTACCATTATTTCGACTAGTGTCGTAAATTTAATAGTGGTCGTCGGCAAGACTTCATGCCAAAGTCGCGCAAAATTTTAGGTGCTTCAAACCAAGTTATTACATAAAAGGGTAAAAAAAAATAAAAGAAAAGGCAGTACTCACCGCCTCCATTCACTCCTCCTTATAGATACAGTGATGATTGGCCACGCCACGACACAATATATCTTACATTTTCAATTCCCACACGGAACAAAAGCTCCATTATACGTATATAGAATGTTTTCATGGCTCCGGGATGTTTCAGTATATCAGAAGTTAAAAATGTACGTATAATATATATGCACGGAATGTCAAAAATATTCTATTGGATTTTAGATGTACATTATACGTATTAAATATGTTACTAGACCATCAAAATTTGCACGAATGAAATACGTTTATTAAACGTATAATATATCTCTATTTAACAGGAATTTGTATGTGTAGTATTTCACATGCAAAAAACACGTAATGGATGTATGTTGTGCGTATATTAAGGGAAGAAAAATTGACCTATCAAAAACGTAAAATGTACATATATTTTATGTTCGTAAATATACATTATTTTACTCGCATGGTTGATATATGTATGTTATATATTACTAAGGCATCTACATATTCACCAATTTTTACGTTTAATAAACGTATAATACATCTCTATTTAATAGACTCCTGTATCTGCGGTATTACACATGCAAAAGATATGTAATATGTGTAAGTTGCGCGTATACTAAGGAAATGAACATTAATTTGCCGCATACATATGACATACATACACATTACATATGTATAATAACAAACATACAGCGAAATTTATTTCTACACATAAAGTACATGATACAACAAATGCTTGTAATATGTGCCTAGATGTACTCAAATGAAAAGGTACATTAAATGCTTCCGTGCTGCATGTTTGTTACATGCTTCATTGGTGTGTGACCTGACTACTGCAGACTGAAAGTGAAGCTCATACAAAAATCAAAGTGATCTCACGAGACATATCGTTTTGGCCGCGACGGTTTTCTTATACAAGTACAAGTATTTGCAAGGCATATATATATATTGACGTGGCAGGATTTTGCCGTCACAGTTAGGGGCGTGGCCGTAGCGGTAAGTACCGAATATTGTATTAATTTAATTGCAGCATCAGTTGGCGACACCGGGGGTTATCGTGGACAATCACTAGCTGTAAGTATGTGTTGTAAATAAGGGCGTTCTAAGATAAGAACTGATAGGGTTAAGTGTTTATCGGGACAGTATGCCGCGGCCTTACTACCGTCGGTACGCGTCGAGGAGGAAGAATCGGGATCTTAATTATCGCGCCGTGATACCGGTCGGGACATCTAACATGTGCGCTGTCAATTGACGGCGCAAGGCAGTTTTTCAGCGTTCGACGGAAGGTCTGGAGAGGGATTTCCGAAATCCGGAGATCCTGGTGAGCCGAGGAGCTCATTGTCCAGGATACTCCCGGTGTCGCCGGATTTGTCGAGCTCGCTGCCGCTGCGCTATCTCTCGGATTTTGACCGGCCGCGGAAGGGTTGAGAGGCGCTTGGTAAGCACACCCCTAGTGGGCTTTCAGACTAGTTTCCTTTCCGCTCGAAGAAAAGAAATATCGCATGGATTCGGTTAAGTTGCCTCCTCGACACGTGCCCCGCGGGAGTTCGCGTAAGGTGTCCGGCCATTAGCGACCAGGACCGATACCGTCGTGATTGGGAATGCGCTCCCGATTTTTCTCGCCCCGCGTGTAGTTACCGATTCTTGTTAGTGTTGGGTTAGGGCCCTCCGGTTGATCGTTACCGACCCACTTGGCCTGTCATGTCCGTGCGTTTAGTGAGGGCTGGGTGGTGTTAGTTGGGCGTTGTGCCCCGTGTTCTCCCGGAAAGCCGGGAGTCGAAGTATCGAGGAGCCGGTGGCTTCCTTTTTTTTGGTTGTTGCGGACATAGGGGATTAATCCTGGTATGCGCCGGTAGGGCCCCGAAGTATTCCTGTAAGGGCCGTATTGGAACCCAATAAAATAAGGGCGAGATTCTCGATGAAATAGGACTACGTGACTTCCAAGTTTTTTGTCTTCCTTTCCGACTTCCAAGTCCATTACGTCGCTCCGCTTTGGTGGACGACCCCCTCCCCCCCCCCCATCTCTACCGTGCCGCAAAAGGTCGCGTGACCCTTGCGGGGCTGACTAGCTGAGGGCCGGGTTTTTCTCGCGGTTGTCCGATAGCGAGTCGAACACCCTAGCTGGATCTGGTCAACGGCTTCGCGGTATGTCGTGACATACCTGGCGCCCTTAATAAATGCAAGCGAACCGTATCGTTTATGTTCGGGATTTTTTCCGACCGTTAGAATCGGGTACACCGCGGAAGGAACTGAGCGGGGCACCAATTTGTAGGGTTTGGGTGCGAGACCCCAAATTCCCGCCGCAATGTATATATTGCGACGGGAATTCCTATCCCTGATCGTCAAACTGTCCTACGCTCGGGGTTAATTACAGAAAGGGATCGAGCCCGATATTTGGCCCTTCCGGTAAGCCCGATTTATTTGTCGGGGCGCCAGGTGCGCGCGAGCGCACCTCGGGCTTCCGGGGCCCGGCCGTACAAGCACTCAGACCCAGCCCTTGGGTCAGAGCCACCCGGACGTAGCCAACCGACCACTCAGCCCCGTGAGGACCTTACGTCCTTCGCGGCACGGCAGAGTTGAGGGGTTCGTTACGACTTAAAATGAGCGAGGAGGAGTCGGCCGCGGAATTTGGAAACAGATTAGGTTGTTAAATAATCACCAATGAGATGCGATAAAATCCTTCGCCAGGATCTTTATTTGGGGGTCCTATTTCGACCTCCACGACCCGGCGCGTCCGCGAAACAATTTTTACGGGACTGGGGGTGCCTGGCGAACGGGACAGGCGGGGAAAAAGGAAATACCAAATTCTAACGGTTTCGCCGGTATTGGTAACCCCTCGGCAGGGGCCCAAAGGGGCACAACGTCCGGTCGGGAGGACCTATACGGCCCCTCGGAGCCTCGGTAAGGCCCCGGCGCCCGGTAACTGCGCAGCGGTAAGAGACGACGGTTGCGCCGGCCCGCCGTATGGCTCCTACGTTTCTCGCGCACCCGTGCCCTCGGTAATTTTCCCCGGCAACATCCGGCGGAATTCAAACGATACTTGAGGGGCACGGTACAAAAAGACGCGCGAGAATCTCCTCCCGAGAAATTCCAGTACAAAACGCGCGATGCAACCCGACGGAAGTCGCCTCCACTCCGTTGTTTTTAATTTAATTAATATTCTTGTCCCGTAGTCGAACCCAACCTTATAGTCAAAAATATTGTTTCGCGTAGTTTTTTTTGGATTTATGACTGTCTAGGAGCCACCGTTTCATTTCCGTTCGGCTCGCCGCGCGCATTGTCCCTTCGAGCGCGAACGCGCGCTCCGTCGCCAGGGCCGGTACCGGATTGTGGGCCCGCCCGTGGCCATTTGTGAAATTGTGAGATTCAATACTTTTCATTTTGGAATAAATAGGTCATTAATTTAATTCCGCCTCTGGTTTGCTTTTTCGAAAGGACCCCGCCCTCTCCGCGGTCGCTTGGGCGTACTGAGCTGGCCCGGTTAATTTTCGTCGTCCGCGACGCTGCGTCTCGTATCGCTATCTTCTGTTTGATTTTGACGTGTCTGCGACTTTTGTATCATTTTCGTTTCCGTTAGTTGAGGGACCGGCCTTCGGGCCTTACAGTGGTGCGAATCCGTGGGTGGGTTGGGAGGCTCATCGTTGGTGCGTGAGCTCCCGTAGACTGGTGCGAGCTTCAATGGATTGGGCCCGTGCGGTTCGGGTCCCGGATTGGCCCTTTGGAGGGCCTGGCGCCCAAAAATTTGGTTGCTGTTGAGCGATTACGAGACGAAGACCCCATTTTTTGGATTATTTATTTGTGATTTCACCAGAGGGTCGGAACATTAACTGCCAGGGTTTTTTTCGAGAGTTATCTCAGTAAAAATAATGTCACTATATATATGTCCTTATTTTTGGCCAGAGATTGGCAATATAAATGATATCGATTAAACCATATTTTAATTAAACTTATAACTGTGGTGTTTTAATATATGAAACGTGTCGCATAAGCCGTAGGACTACGGTAGATCAGTGGGCAGCATTATTATAGTCCGTTACCTGAATGATTCGGGTTCGAATCCCGGCCACCATCTTGGGAATTTTTTCAATGTCAGATTTTTGTATTTCTCGAGGATTTCAGGTCCCTGAACAGATCGTTATAAATTGTTTCTGAAAAAATGCATTTAGTGCAAAATAAATAATACTTTCTTTAGTTATTGCACCTACATTTGGAATACGTCTTATAAATGTATAAAATACGTATAATATGTCCAGTGTACGGCTGTTGATCTTTTGAACATAGGCATACCATCTATTGAAACTTTTATTTATTTATTTATTATACGTATATACGTCTGTGTCAGATATCTTATATACGTTTACTATACATGTTACCGTGAATGACCGAAATTGGAGAATGTCGACTTTCACCGGTGAATGTCAACAGATACCAAATACGTCGGTGAAAGATCGAATATTTCATTACATTATTGTACATTCGGACCCGCTCCAGTTTGTGTCGAAAATCACACACCGGTGAATGTCAACATTTACCGGTGTAAGTCAGAAATAAGGGTATTTAGCAAATATTTCGGACATACACTAAGCGACTATGTGAATGTTGACATTCACCGGTGAAAGTCGACATTCTCCAGATTTCGGTGTTTCACCGTAACATACATATATACGTCTACCATATATCTTGTTTACATATAATATACACACTTTACCCATATGGAATGTATATTAAATGAAAGTTGAATGTTCAAAAATACATATATTATATATTGACTGCGCGGAGATTTGCACATGCCTCAGCACATTCCGTATAACTTTGTATACATCTATTACACATCTGAATGTTTAAGCCAGATATCCTATACACGTATACCATATGTAGTTGTTCCGTGTGGGTTGCACCGCAATTTATCCGCCAATATTAATTTTGAAATTGTGTCACCAGATTTGAATTCGGCGGCCATATGAACCACATGAAACACACTTTCATAAAAGTCCAACATTTCATCCACTGCTTGGAATTTTGAAAATTATTTATCAGATTTGGCTGTAACGGTCACAAGTACTACGAGAAACCAATTTTAATATGATGAAATGATTTAAAATTTTTTGTCCACGACATCGAAATTGCAATTTTGATTTGGCGACCTCAATGTCCTTTACAAACCCTTTTTTTTTCCTTACAAAAATCCAACCACTGACATTTTTGTCCGTAATTTTAAATAATAAAATGCTAGATCCGCATTCAGCAAATCCAAAGACCTTGAGAAAGCATTTTTTTATTATAAAAAATGTAAGTTTGAAATATTTTTATTTGCTGTTTTGGATTTTAAAATTCCATTATCATTTTTGGATCAGCATCATCAAAGATCTTGAAAGTCGTTCTTTTCTTGTAAATATCTGACCACATTGAAATTTTTTCCGACATTTGGAATTCTGAAATTTAGTTATCAGATTTGGATTCAGCGGCTACGAATAATATGCGAAACCGTTATAAAATGCAAACGATTTGTAATTTTTTATCCGCCTTATTGGAATCGCCATTTTAAATGTTACAATTCTATTGCTTGATTTGGATTTAGCGACGTCAGTGATTTCGAAAACATCTTTATATCTGATAAAAAATCGAATTTAAAGCTAGAATCGTTATAGTCCGTCTTCGTGCCGCAAGAGTCAGTTCTTTTCTTTTATTTTATTTAAATCCTCTTGTTCTATGGGTAGTAAATGTTTAACTTTGACACTTTTAGTATAGTTCTTTACTGATTCTTTCAAACTGAAACTTTTGTATGAAGCGCTACTAGATTATACTAATAATATACAGTTTTCTGACGATACCAAATAGGATTAAGATTCACACTTTTAGTTTGATGCTTTCCTGACATCGATCAATTTAAACTGAGACCTTACATGGATCGCTGCTAAATTACAGAAATAATTAAGAATTTTCTTTATATACTAAATAAAATTAACATTGACATTTTTAGTTTGGTTCTTTATTAATATCGCCCATTAAAACTGAAGCTTTTCATGCATGGCTACTAAATTATATGAATAATTCCAATCATTCTATTGGTACTAAATACGTTTAACTTTGATATGCTTACTTTGGTACTTTACTGTATCAGTCCTTTTAAGTTAATTCTTTGCTTTGATCAATATTTAATTATACAAATTACCAGTTACGATTACAACGCAATTTCTAAATTATCATTAATTGAATATAATTCTTTTTTTATTTATGTGCAGGGATTGATCATTGAAAGACAACATCGACACTTAATAGTATTACTTGCAATCTTACGAGTATTATTATACGTTTTCTTTCAAAATGTAATTATTTAAATTGAAAGAAACGGATCATGCAATTAATTTTATTAATGTGTCAATGGTGAGATAAGTTAATAAGAGTACAGAAGAGAGCTGATGCTACCACTGCCGTTTTTGAGCAAAAAAAAGTGAAATATGAATATCACTTCATATTTTTTGTATTTAAGTTATTCGAAAGAATTTTTCATAAAATAAAAAAAATTGTAATTACAAAAAGATATAAAAACCCCACAAAAACATCGGAGTAAAAAAAACTAGCGCCAAATTCATTGCTTCATACAGGTCAAGAGACGTGGTAGCGTCTCGGACAACTTTATTGTCGTCGACTGTACATGAATGTCGACTTATGCCCGATTTTTTCATACTTCCGGATTCCTAACCTCCGGATAAAGATATCTGCCAGATAAGTAAAGGTTTGGTTCTTTTCCCTGAACTGTAAGGTTTGCTATCTGGAGAATACTTAAGGTGAAGTGAAACACGTCGCGGAACTTGATCGACGTCGATAAAGAAGATTTTTCTAAATGCCTACGTTGCCGACGTTCGTTTTTATATCGACAGCTGGGTCGAATTATATTGGGTATTGTACCAAATGGCATACTCCACCTGTCGTTTTCGTACAATAATTATAAAGAAATCAAAGTAAAACTCCAGAAATCCTCTGGATTCATGCTTTCTGGGGCCCTAATTGACTGCAGAGAGACCCCCTGCGCCATCTGTGATTTCCAGGTCAATTAAATTTTCACTCCGAGATCTCGTATTACCATCGTTTTAGCATAGAAGCGCATACAACACTTTTTTTGCCTTTATCCCGTTCAAATGCGAGTTCATTGATTACCGGAGTGTTCTAAATTGTCGTAAAATTGTCCTGACCCTTTCGATTCTCATATCAGAGCCTTCAATAATTGTATATTGGTCGAAATATGAGAGCTCGACGCCATTTTGGTCCTGGTCTGGGCTGAATTAAAAAATTTGTTTACAAAATCCAAATTTTGTATGTGTCAGGACAATTCTTAGATGATCAGGAGTGATGTGTCAAAGTTGTGGACAGTTTGGTCTAATATCCTTAAAAAAAAGTGTTGTATTCGAATCGACTGATTTGAAAGGGGTTTCACTTCACCTTAAATGTTTTAGCCAATCTGGCAACACCGCAAATGCGAGAAGTAGCTAACTTCGTGAATTACGATACCCTTTAAATATCTACGTCTATTGGTGGGAATGTTTTAATTTGATTTTGGGAATTAATGTTAAATGATATTAACCCTTTGCACTCGAGAAGTGCCTCTTAGGCACCGCTGGCAACTGGAATGGCAAAGTCTGCGAGAGCAAAGGGTACAGTATTTTTATTACTTTATATCCTCCAGCTGCTAAAGAAAAGTATTTTGTTAGAAAATAGTTAACAAGTTTTGATTATTACATTATACTGGAATAAGTGATACGTTTAACGAGTTAGAGTCACAGAATATGCATTATTAGTATTAATTCATTAGCTGGGGTTCAGCATTAAATGAAAAGAACGGAAAGATAATTGAAAACATCTACACTTTGATTAAACTATCGTATATTTAACGTTTATCATCCTCACTACAAAATTATCGTTCATTTGGTCATTCTCCGTGAACCACACAACCAATTTATTAGGTTGTACCCTTGTGGCGGATAGGTTATACAAAACATTTCCAAGTGCTCCCATCGAGGGCGTTATAATGGATATCTGCCAAATATCTGCTACTCAAACTACCGCATAACTTTTAACTGAAAGTGAAAAGAGCCAAACTGAAAGATATCTTCCGGATAACTTTGTCGGGAACTTCCCCCTATGTGAAAAAAATCGGGCATAAGCGCTACTCTCTAAGGAGAGAGTCTCTAAACATCCTTTAATCGAGCATATCATTTTTGTTTAATGTTATGCCATTTTGTTATGCTATTTTTATGCGCATCTCCGCTGCGCCTCCTGGAGTCTCTTGCTATTGGTTAGAACATTTTTTCTCTGTTCTTCTCTTTCTGTTAGACTGAAAAGTCACGACACCAGCGCAGTCTTTGCTTGGAGAAGGTGAACTAACTTCAGCGTTACACCTCTCCCTTAAGGAGTGTAGACCCCCTGGTCCGAACCTACCCCAAAACAAATCCATCACCTATACACCTACACATTCAACGCCTGTATGGCCCTCCAGCCGCGTTTTCACTGCACGACTAGTCCATGAGAGAAGAGGACAGAAAGAAGTGTGTTCTGAAATATATAGTTGCACTAAGTTTAATAATTAAGGTGAAGTGAAACTCCCTTCAAATTAGTCGATTCGAATACAACACTTTTTTTTAAGGGTATTAGACCAAACTGTCCGAAACTTTGACACGTCACTCCTGATCATCTGAGAATTGTCCTGACACATTCCAAATTTGGATTTTTTAACAAAATTTTTTAATTCAGCCCAGACCAGAACCAAAATGGCGTCGAGCTCTCATATTTCGACCAATATACAATTATCGAAGGCTCTGATATGAGAAACGAAAGGGTCAGGACAATTTTACGATAATTTAGAACACTCTGGTAATCGATAAACTCGCATTTCAACGGAATATAGGCAAAAAAAGTGTTGTACACGCTTCTTTGCTTAAACGATGAGAATACGAGGTCTCGGAGTGAAAATTTAATTGACCTGGAAATCACAGATGGCGCAGGGGGTCCCTCTGCAGTCAATTAGGGCCCCAGAAAGCATGAATCCAGAGGATTTCTGGAGTTTTGTTTCGATTTCTTTATAATTATTGTACGCAAACGACAGGTGGAATATGCCATTTGGTACAATACATAATATAATTCGACCCAGCTGTCAATATAAAAACGAACGTCGGCAACGTAGGCATTTAGAAAAATCCTCTTTATCGACGTCGATCAAGTTCATCGGCGTCTTTCACTTCACCTTAATGCTATCGAACACATATTAGGCACTTGATAAATAACAAATAAATTATATTTAGTGAATGAACTTTTTAATACATATTATACCTTTTGTCATTGAAAAAATTAAAATACTCCTAACCTATTTATTCGTAACCTGTCGAATACTTAATAGATAATATGCATTAGATTTCAATAGCAGATATTAATTGCAATTCTGTGTTATCTACGTACATAACGACAGGGTACGGGTAATAGGATAGGAGTATTTGAAGTTTTCTGTTGATAAGAAGTTATGTTTTGCATTTGAAAATTTACAAAACTATAAATACGGAATCTTGTAGAACACCTAATACGTGTTAAGTAATAGGTGTTTGACAGATTATGAATAAATAAGTTAGAAGTATCTCATGATTTACATTAAAAACGGGATTCAATAGATATTCGATATTTAGTTTACGAATATTTGAAGTTCTTCATCGACGTAGAAATAAATTAATAAATAGGTGGTATAATCAACATGTTAAATAGGTTAGGAGTACATTTAAAATGTCTCGAAATGGCGAAATAGAAGAAATCGAAACCGAAATATCTTTACTTTGCTACCAAGTCCATTTAGTATTGAATTAGTGACAGTAAATGCAAGAAATGATAGTTACATGCAATTAATTTAAAATCATTTATTTGAAATGAAACATGTATTATTTATATGTATGGGAATTCATTTTCCCTAATCTTCTAATTAGAGTTATATACCGTTATAAATTACTTTAGTCCAGATGTATTTATAACATGTTAATGCAAAGAAAATTCTTTAATATTCACATCAAGACTTTCCATCGTCGAAATGAAATAAGAATTGCTACGAGTAAAGAATCAAAATTAAATAATACATTTTGTATTAACATATCCTTACAAATACATTTTCATTGCAGTAATTTGTAACAGTAAGTATAATGAGAACTGAAACGATAGAAAATATGAATTCATGTATTAATACATAATTTATTTCAAATTTGAAATATTATATTACAGATACGTATCTGATGCATAAGTCGCCGTACAATTACAAATCTCCAGTCATTCAACTTTATTTCTTATGAGTTGTTAAGCCTGTTCAATATTCATTTCAACCTTCAAAATAATAACAATTATGTATAACGATGTAATGACTGGAATTAATAATGTGTCTGAAAAATGGTAAGTTTAAATATGGAAAAGAGCAGTAAATTTAAATAATACATAATTTATTTTAAATAAATTATTTAAAATTGATTGAAAATAACTATTATTTTTTGCATTAATTATCATTACATCGCTATAATAGAAATCAAACTGAGATTATGGATACTAATAATTAATGTATCAGACTGAAGGTATTGATGCTAATAAATTATCATACAATGCTTAATATTGAAATTAAAGTATCCATATCCGATATCGGAGGAAGTAATGAAATCAAGTAGCAATACTTAGTAGCGATAAAGTACAAAAAATGTTAATACTTCAAGTCTTGGAACAAAAAGTATCGATATTTAGAGGTGTGAAAAGTATATACGTTTGTGGCATAGAAGATTAAATTATGTTATGCTGTACTATATTAATATCAATACAGTAAAATTATTTAAAATAGTTCTTTGGGATATTTACTATAATATTTAGGACATTTAATATTATATTTAGTAAATAATCATTTTAAAATTTAATTTTTTCAAAATTATTTTAATAAGTTACCTATTGATTTTATTCCGAAAATTGCACATCTTTAATTACATTAATAATGTAAGTTTTTGAAAAATTGTCACTCTTCCATATTTAAGCATATCATTATTCAAATACATATATAATTTTAGTCATTATATGTTTTGCGACGTGGTTTTCGTCCCAAATCAAAAGGCGCTCATTTCTCGAGTTAACATAAAAACCCTTTAATCACAGTCTAACTAACTACTTCTTATTACTTGTTGTTGGGCGCCAGCCGCACGTCGGCGGCCCTAAATTCTAAATTTTACTTCGCAGAAGTTGCGCGAGCTTCGCGGGTTCCCGGCCGAAACGCGGCTACTTATTACACGTCGCGGCCGTCACTCGCGAACACCCTCGCGTGCCTCGCTACGCGCGTTTCCCCTATAATTTCCGATTGCGAATCTTCCCCTATGAAGGTCGCGTATCGTCCCCGAATTATCTCACTACATTTTCCCACCGATTCCGCGGACTTTCCCCTATTAATTTCGCGGATGTACCCCTACGACTTACTAGAGGACAAGGGATGTTCGGTGATCTTTTTGGCCCAGTGTAGATCAATCCTTTGCCTTTTCGTAGGTCTTCTCTTTCTCTAACTTTGATACTCCTCCTAGTTGTCTTCCTGCCTCGGCGGTGACAATTTTTCGACTAAATCCCGGTCCCGGCACACACGCGTTGCCGGGTCCTTTTTCGGCAGTCTCCAGGGGCGCGGATTGGCCGAGCGGCCTCGCGAGCGGAGCGTTGATTGGCCGCGGCCCGGCGGCGCCGCGTCGGCCGACCAATCCTCCCGCTCCCCCCGGAGCGGCGCGGCGACGGCGGCACGGGCCTTGCCGCGCACTACAGGACCGCATGAGCGGCCCAATCTCCTCAACTATTTCAGGGCCGCATGGGCGAACCCTAAGACGTACAGCCCTTTAAGGCCGTAGCTACCGACTCCCGAACATCCTCTATCGCCCAGAGTCGTTCTTTATCCGGTACTAACCCCTTATTTTCCCTATTCTCCCGTTTCTTTCCCATAAGTTTCCCCAGCTATATTCCTTAATACCTGTTCGGGCGTTCGCCAGTGACGCTCGCGCGCAACTTATTAGTTCTAACGGTATATAGGGCGGGTCGGTAGCTACTCCTTCCTCTTCGAGGACGCGATTTCCCTTTAATGTGGGGGAGCTACCGATCCACCACATTACAGTTTATACATTATAATTGTTGCTTTGAAGATTGAAATTAATATCAAACGCTCACAAGAAAAAAAAGTTGAATATTTAGAGATTTGTAATTACACTGCAATCTATGCACCACATATCTCTAGTACCTCCAAGACTTCAAATTTACTATGTAATATGAAATTTAATGAACGAAAGAAAAAATGACAAACACAGTAATTCATTCTTGATATTATTCTTGAGTTTTCGAAAAGGTTTCTGATATTCATTTAAAACTATTTTTAGTTTACTGTGAACTCTCTTTGCCAAAAGAAAAGAAATCCCCAACAAAAACACCTTTAGTGTAATCAAAAAAGATAAGTTTATTGGGTCATATTGTTAGAAAAAGGATTGTATAATATTTCACCTACAAAAGTAATAAGATGAAATATTAGTGACAAGTTTAGGAGCATTTTTAGACCGTAAACTACCTACTAACGAAGTGAAATCAGTCACCGCATCCAATTGAAGTTTCATTAAATACAAATGTTCAGAACTTTGAGAAGTCAATAGCAACAGTCAATCAAGTTCTGAAAAAATCTGAGAAAATATGTTAAATTATATTCTTGCTGTCGAACATCTTCCTCACTTGATGGATTCCTCTCATTTCTACAGCTAGATTTTGGATAATTTAAACCCCTCTCAAATCAGTCGATTCGAATACAACACTTTTTTTAAAGGGTATTAGACCAAACTGTCCGAAACTTTGACATATCACTCCTGATCATCTAAGAATTGTCCTGACACATTCAAAATTTGGATTTTCGGAAACAATTTTTTAACAGTCCAGACCAGAATCAAAATGGCGCCGAGCTCTCATATTTCGATCGATATACAAGTATCGAAGGCTCCGATATGAAAAACGAAAGGGTCAGGACAATTTTACAACAATTTAGAACACTCTGGTAATCGATAAACTCGCATTTGAACGCGATAAAGGCAAAAAAAGTGTTGTATGCGCTTCTATACTAAAACGATGTAAATACGAGGTCTCGGAGTGAAAATTTAATTGACCTGGAAATCACAGATGGCGCAGGGGGTCCCTCTGCAGTCAATTAGGGCCCAGAAGGCATGAATCCAGAGGATTTCAGGAGTTTCACTTCGATTTCTTGATATTTATCGTACGAAAACGACAGGTGGAGTATGCCATTTGGTACAATATCCAATATAATTCGACCCAGCTGTCAATATAAAAACGAACGTCGGCAACGTAGGCATTTAGAAAAATCGTCTTTATCGACGTCGATCAAGTTCCTCGACGTGATTCACTTCACCTTAAGGGGTTGCAAACTGCAGTACCGAACTCGTTGGACCCGTAGTAAGATCGTACTTATATAAGACAGTACCTATAACGGTACCAAGGAAAATTTATCAATGATTTAATAATAGAACTTATTAAATAAATGTTTTATTAAAGAGAAACAACTTTCTTACCGTTATACTATCTTATGTTAGAATTGAGAGGAAACCATAAAGCAAGGAAAATGTTCGACAGCAAGAATATAATTTAACATATTTTCTCAGGAGTTTTCAGAACTTGATTAACTGTTGCTCTTGAATTCTCAAAGTTCTAAAAATATTTATTTAATGAAACTTAATTAGGACTTGTCACGCGATAATTGATTTCATTACGTTAGCAAGTAGTTTACGGATTAAAAATGCTCATAAACTTGTCACCAATGCCTGATCTTATTACCTTCGTAGGTGAAATATGTAACAATTCTTTTATTAATAATATGACCCAGTAAACTTGTCTCTTTTATTACACCAGAGGTCTTTTTATTGGTGTATTCTTGTATAGCTATTAGGGAACAATATATAAATATAATCAGATATAATGCTATATTTGCTGAAGCAATACAATACCTATTTATTTATGAAGTTATGTATGACAAAATTTAATTGTGTATAGCTCCAGAATCAGATATAGGAATATATTTACTTATATACGTCGTGGCCAAACTGTAAACTCCGGCTTTTTGCAAAATGCCTAGCCGTTTTATTAAACGCAACCAGATAGTAAAATCTTCGTTCACTTAGCTTTATTTTACAATTCAGCGAGTAATTTTATATCGCGACTAGGCATTTTATAAAACGACCAACATTGTCGCGTTATCAAATTTGTTAAATTAATGTTTGTTTTTATTTTGGCTAAATTACATCGGTCATTTTTTAAAAGTGTACATAGAATGAAATATATTTTTATCTGGATATTTATTTTATTTGTGTATATTCCGTAGTTTACGTGAATAATATAAAAATTCTATCCCAAGCAATTCACCATTTTTTATTCAATTTTCTTGATTAAAACATTATTTATGAAACGAATTTAGTGAATTAGTGTCTTCTTGATCGTTTTATAAAACGACATGGTTTTTTTTACATAAAATTGGATTTTAGAAAGCGACTACGACATATACGTATGCGGATCAATGTACGTTTAAATGTAATCATGTATACAAGGTGTTCCAGATCCCGTAGTAATTCTTGAAGCTAATGGAAGTTCATGATATTTAAAATCTCGAAAGGCCCCTCTTTTTTCGCAAATCATTATAAAATTGGCTATTCCTGAGTTCGGGTTTGAAGTTGTTCGTCAGGGTCGTTGCGTGTCGTTCGACGTATATCTCGATGTGGGAGCGTCTTATTACTCAGCCATTAATTTTTATTTTATTTCAAGTTATCTTTTATTCTTAGTTCGTTATTAAATTAATTGTATAAATTCGGACATTACATATAATAAAATTTTAACAATTGACTCATGTCATTACTAATTAATGCGTTTCTAACAAGGAAACATTCCCAAGTGTCCGTCCCCGATCTTATTGATTTCCATATATGTTGAAGAACACAAAAATTTAAGAGACACGTGTTTTTTTATATCTGCAATGGTCCTCATGTAAGGGGTGAAACAACCCCCAAAAGTTTCGCGAAAATTCAGTTTTTATAACAATTTTCGTAGAAGCAATGGAGGGATTTCGACGAAACTTGGTATAAACGTATTCCGTATAAGGACGGTGAAAACACAATATTGTCCAGCAATGCTACACCCCCCCAAGGAGGTGAACTACCCTTGAAGCGACATTTTTTTGTAATATCTATTAAACAAGCATTCCTACTTAAGTCCCACTTACACGATGTGATTGCTCACAAAAAATGAAGAAATACGTGTTTTTTGCTTCTTGCCAATAAACATTTACACATCGGTTGTAAACAATGAATGTAGGTGGTATACGGGTATATTCCGAGTAGCTTTATTGGGTTATATCGTGATCAATTCATTGTACATAAATCTTGTGAACGTGTTAATTCCTCAAAATGTCCTTGGTTTTCATATCATTCAATTATTTATAAATAAATTTAGAAAAAAGTTGGAGACTAAAATAGTTTCGCAACAGATCCAATGACGCAGTCATCACCCGTTTCCAACTAGTAATACAATCTCCTTGGTGAAACGGTAAAATTGGATTTTTACTGTTTTTACGATAATAGAGTTAGCGATATTCGTAAATAATTGCATATTATGAAAACCAACGACATTTTGAAGAATTAGCACGTTCACAAGACTTATGTACAATGACTTGGTCACGATATAACCCAATAAAGCTACTCGGAATATACCCGTATACGACCTACATTCATTGTTTACAACCGATGTGTAAATGTTTATTGGTAAAAAGCAAAAAACACGGATTCTTCAGTTTTTTTTTTTAGCAATCACATCGCGTAAGTGGAACTTAAGTAGGAGTGCTTGTTTATTAGATATTACAAAAAAATGTCGCCTGAAGGGTAGTTCACCCCCTTAGGGGGGGTGGAGCATTGCTGGACAATATTGTGTTTTCACCGTCCTTATACGGAATACGTTTATACCAAGTTTCGTCGAAATCCCTCTACTGCTTCTACGAAAATTATTATAAAAATCGAATTTTCGCCAAACTTAAGGGGATTAATTCACCTCTTAAATGTCGACCATTGCAGATATAAACAAACACCTGTGTCTTAAATTTTTGTGTTCTTCAATGTATATGAAAATCAATAAGATCGAGGACGAACACTTGGGAATGTTTCCTTGTCAGACATTAATTTTCATTTTATTTCAAGTTATCTTTTATTCTTAGTTCGTTATTAAATTAATTGTATAAAATCCGGACATTAAATATACTAAAATTTGAATGACTGACTCATGTCATTACTAATTAATGCGTTTCTGAGTAATTAAGTCAATTACATGAAATTATTAATACACAATCGCATATTCCTAAAATATTCTTTCAGTTCATCATAATTTCGAAGAGAAGCTTTCAATTTCAGATATCACCAGCTCCTACCAATTACAAAAATTGTTATGGGATTTAGGACACCCTTTATACCTGTATTAAATGAATTTTAAACGGTATGATCATTTACAACAAGATTACAACAAAATACAATATGTATTGTTGACTCCAGTAGGGAAGTACTATAGCTCCATTCACGAGGCCGAAAAATGTTCAGTCGTATACATGTCTTCGGTAGCGTTATGGTTAACGGCGTTCACCACCAAAGTGGGGACGATGACTTCCACCGCTAGATGGCATTAGCATCGAATTCGGTGGGAGGTAACCAAAACGTACTTTCTCGCTCGGAAGAGGGAGACGCGACGCACAATGGGCAGTGTTTAGCAACGGACGAAAAATGTGAGCGTATTTTGCACGTATACAACTCACACAACGGCAAGACGCCTCTGGACTAGGCGCCGAAACGTGCGTGACACTCGGCCGCACGCACACGCAAGTTGGACGCTCCGCCTACAGTCGGCAACGGTTGCTAAGGAATGCCCAAATTCCTCGCGAGAAACTTGAAAATCCTGAAAAAGGTGCTCCACGGGGACAACGATTTTGAGCGTATTTCTCAACCGATCGAGCTCAACGAGTGCTCGTTTTAAAGATAAAATGTTGGCGTGTGTTTATATGGGAGCGATCTTCGATCGAGCACCTCCTTCCTAGGTAAAAGGGCATTGAAATTATGTCGTTGCACTTTTTTATATGATAATGACCACTTATCGAAAATCGCTCCTATATATAAACACAGGTCAACGTTTCATCTTCGATATGAGCACTCGTTCGGAATCGTTGTCCCCGTGAGGCCCTGCAAAATCGCTGGAGTGGTGAGTGCCCTTAACGTAGCTGCTTCTTACCGTGAATTCCGGGTTCGATTCCCAACAATCCCGAAAAATTGATCAGGGTCTAAAATTGAGTCTACCTGCAAATCCTTACTGACGATTCTTTGGACAGACCCAGAACGAAGTGTCAAATTTGTTAGTTCACTCGGTCCAAAGAAAAAATTGATTTTTCTACTAACAGCCGGGGAAAAATTAATTATACATATTCAGGTGTTACGGTGAAACACCGAAATCTGGAGAATGTCGACTTTCACCGGTGAATGTCAACATTCACATAGTCGCTTCGTGTATGTCCGAAATATTTGCTAAATACCCTTATTTCTGACTTACACCGGTAAATGTTGACATTCACCGGTGTGTGATTGTCGACACACACTGGAGAGGGTCCGAATGTACAACAATGTAATGAAATATTCGATCTTTCACCGACGTATTTGGTATCTGTTGACATTCACCGGTGAAAGTCGACATTCTCCAATTTCGGTCATTCACGGTAACACATATATGATACGTATATTAGCCTTTGTGCGACGCTTGGGGAGATATAGTATATCTATATTTATCAATTAAATTTATGAACAATTGGTAGATGTTGACCCGTTATCAAATATTTTGTATGCGTAAAAAAATAAGTAGATATTTGTAGATGAAAAGTGGCTATATAATTTTCATCTACAAGAGTCATAGACATTTTTATGTATCGTTTAGATATCTATGACATATATTATAAAGCCATGTATATAAAGTAGATCTATATATTTACGAAAGACATTGTTTTAGGTGGATGATAGACAATTGCTATACACATTGATATAATTTATACGTGTAGTATACGGATATTGTACATCGCGCGGTACCTGGGTCTTATCTTACTATTGGTACACTGAGAGAAATTTGTGATATTAAAATAACATTTTGTCTTTAGATTACACTTACTATAGTTTTAGTAATAGCTGTAAAATTGTTGGTTACGATTATAACGGTTCATACTAAGGGGAACCAAATTAACCTCAAATGTAGTAGTTGCTATTAAAATATTTGCTGTTCTTTCAAATATGATAAAAAAAGTGTGTGTAACCAAAATATATTTACTGTTACTCCAAAATTTGGTGAAATATGACTCTAACATAAACTGAATGTAACTTTCACGATAATGAAACAACCTTGTCGATCAGTTTCGGCAGGACCGATAGATGGCACAGGCGTAGATTTTTTATAACTGCTGCAAATAGAAGTTCGTATATATGTTACGGTGAATGACCGAAATTGGAGAATGTCGACTTTCACCGGTGAATGTCAACAGATCCCAAATACGTCGGTGAAAGATCGAATATTTCATTACATTGTTGTACATTCGGACCCTCTCCGGTGTGTCGACAATCACACCGGTGAATGTCAATATTTACCGGTGTAAGTCAGAAATAACGGTATTTAGTAAATATTTCGGACATACACGAAGCGACTGTGAATGTTGACATTCACCGGTGAAAGTCGACATTCTCCGGATTTCGGTGTTTCATCGTAACACATATGTAAGATCCATTACTGGTCTTCATGTTTAAGTCGTTGTGCCATTCCTCTCCGTTGTTTTAATTGTCCACATTTCAGGTACACAACATGAAATAATCGTCTCACCATAGAGAGAGGGTGATAGAAAGAAACAGAGATTATCGAAAACTACACTCTAAAGTCGACGAAAATGTATTAGTTATAAGTCGACAAAAAGGTGTCCGAATTTTTTCATCTTATAATCTTAACTAAAAGATGACGAATCGTGATCTTTTGGTTTTGACTACAAGATGCCAAAATCCGGTGCCTAAGACAACGTTTTGTCTTTTTTGTGTTGTCTGCATGACATAACCAACAGATGACTTTTCTGAAAATTTATTATCATTTAGACATCTTTTATTCGTCATCACGCTGTCTGGGAATGTATGCCATCATAGAGCTTATATAAATAGAGGAAACATTGCTATCGTATGTGCATACATTTGGTGTCAGGAGGAGATTAGACAGAGACATACCTGAAGTACGCTGCACGCGCATAGAAGTCTTGATATACGAAATTTAAGGTGAAGTGAAACACCCTTCAAATCAGTCGATACGAATACAACACTTTTTTTTAAGGGTATTAGACCAAACTGTCCGAAACTTTGACACATCACTCCTGATCATCTAAGAATTGTCCTAGCACATTAAAAATTTGGATTTTTTAAAAAAACTTTTTAACTCAGCCCAGACCAGAACCAAAATGGCGTCGAGCTTTCATATTTCGATCAATATACAATTATCGAGCGCTCTGATATGAGAATCGAAAGAGTCAGGACAATTTTACGATAATTTAGAACACTCTGGTAATCGATAAACTCGCATTTGAACGGGATAAAGGCCAAAAAAGTGTTGTATGAGCTTCTATGCCAAAACGATGGTAATACGAGGTCTCGGAGTGAAAATTTAATTGACCTAGAAACCACAGATGGCGCAGGGGGTCCCTTTGCAGTCAATTAGGGCCCCAGATAGCATGAATCCAGAGGATTTTTTAAGTTTTACTTCAATTTCTTTATAATTATTGTACAAAAACGACAGGTGGAGTATGCCATTTGGTACAATACCCAATATAATTCGACACAGTTGTCAATATAAAAACGAACGTCGGCAACGCAGGCATTTAGAAAAATCTTCTTTATCGACGTCGATCAAGTTCCTCGACGTGTTTCACATCACCTTAATTTTGTGCATTTTTTCTGATCTTTTTTGTGGTTTTTTCATATTTATGCAAAATAAAGCAGTCACAACAGTATGCTACATTTGCGGAGTAATAACTTCAGGTAACGCTTAGAGAGAGAAAGAGATCTCTCTGTCTAACCTCCTCCGAACACCCCCACCCTTACCTACATCATCTCTATTTCTACAAGCTCTATGTATGCCACATATGTGATGTCCTTTCTAGATGAAATTTTGTTGGGACCCAGCTTACTATGATTGCCACGCATAGCTTCAGAACAATTTAGAGCGCGCAAACAAAAAAATAGCATGAGCAAGAAAAGTGTAAACACATGAACGTTCGTGTGTGTAGAAATGCTCACGTCTGGACGTAACGTGAAGGCTGGAGCTCATTGTAGCAGAGCAGGCCGCAACATCAGAATATATCGTCTATAATATACTATAATCTATATTAAATCTTTGGCATCGTTCTCATATGAATTTTTGCAATATGATGCGCTGCGATCCGCCCCGGTAAAATGTGTGGGAGCCTTAAGGTGAAGTGAAGCACGTCGAGGAACTTGATCAACGTCGATAGAGACGATTTTTCTAAATGCCTACGTTGCCGACGTTCGTTTTTATATTGACAGCTGTGTCGAATTATATTGTGTATTGTACCAAATGGCATATTCCACCTGTCGTTTTCGCACAATAATTATGAAGAAATCGAAGTAAAACTCCAGAAATCCTCTGGATTCATGCCTTCTGGGCCCTAATTGACTGCGGAGGGACCCCCTGCGCCATCTGTGATTTCCAGGTCAATTAAATCTTCACTCCGAGACCTCGTATTTCCATCGTTTTAGCATACAAGCGCATACAACACTTTTTTTGCCTTTATCCCGTTCAAATGCGAGTTTATCGAGTACCAGAGTGTTCTAAATTGTCGTAAAATTGTCCTGACCCTTTCGATNATTACATGAGTACGTTTACCATTTTCTTCCGATCTGTTTTACAGCATCATTATGTATATTTAATAAGAACTTTCTCCAACACGATAGATGCGGGAAATAGTCACTCTTCTTTCTTAACAGAGATGAATATTCAGATATTAAATTAAAGTATTTGTTGTATTAGTTGTATTATTATATATAGGCTAATTCTTTTATATCCTCTTAAAGATAAGTCCAACAGAAGTGATTTTGCGCGTACGATGTTTCATATATGTAAATTTTCACGTTTTGGAGAATTTCCATTTGAGATTGCGCCGAAATGCGTGGTGTTGTTCAAACTTTAATCATCTCAGCAGATCCATACAAGTGAGGGATAGTGCTTATGCGTGTCCACTCTAGGCACGCACGCATAAAACCCATGTCCATGTGTGAGCATTTGCATGTATAAGTTGGTCGAGCGCGTAAAAATACTCACGTCTGGAGTCACTTTTAGATGCAAGATTCAGAATGTCTAAAGGTAGAGGAGTATATTCTGAATAGATTTATCACAGTGTCTAAAGATCGGTGAATATGTTCTAAATGCAATTATCACAGTGCCTAAAAGTAGGGGTATTCCAAATGGAATTATCGTTTTCATTGTAACGATTTATGCACGATAAAAAGTATTCAGGAAGGAATGAATGCATAAACGATCCTATACCGTTGACATAGGAACTTCGCGTGGTAGGTACCAGGGTATAATTTACCGGGTAATTTAATCTAACAACTACTTCCGCTATGAAGCGACAAAACTGTGTTACTGATCTTTTATCATTCACATGTCTGCATACGGGATCATTTGCTATAGTCAGTTCAAGCTGTTATCGGAATGTACGTAAGATAGCGAAAAATATTTGGTGTACAGGGTGTAAAGTTTCAAAGAAAAAATACGATGATGACCAGGACTTCCCCATATTAAGGAAGGGGTCATAATTGAAGGTTACGTACTTTTTTCCTAAATGACTGTTAGTAGTTACTGGGCTAGATATGAATGAAATATGAGACTCTGAAAAACTCACTTATCAATGAATCTCAGAGAGACTTTCTTTAAAGAGAGAACCTCTTTACCATTTTTTAAATCAAACATGGACGTTTCTATTACAAAACATTATATTGACTGTGAAACAACTTTGAATAATGATCCGTATGGGAAGGTCACGGTCAGAATATTATTTTCTCATTAAAACCCTATAACTTTTATGTTAAACATTTTTTTCTACCTCGCTAATATTACAAAATAACACCGTGCATATGTTATGCATAAAAATGTTCATTGAGGAAGTTTATTTCCTAATGGGAACCAAAACAGGAATCTGATGTAGGTAAATGATAATAATCGTAGAAATCATAATGTTATCGTTACGTCAAAATTAACATTTTATCTTTTAATCCTTTTTCGAAATAAAAATTTTTATCATATTAAAGAGACTGATTTATATTAAATTCAAGGTAATTTTACATTATTTGTCTTATTTTACGATGATATAACTCAGATGTTATTATCAAATTTAATTGGTCTCTGTATGCTAAAGATATTGCTTGTAAATATTTCTATTATAAACTTGTGTTGTCATATAAATTATTTAAAATTACGCACCAAATATAAACTGAAATCGAACAACGGTTTGAACCACACCGTGTAAAACCGAATTTCTAAGGAAGCAAATTTTATTAATAATACCATAATAGGCGTGACAAGCCAAGTAATGCCCCCCCCCCCCACCTTTCGCCAAGAGAGACCAAATTTAAGATCATTGATTTGACAATTAACATAGTTTCACCTCAATTTTCTTACGCAACACGTGGTCGATTTTCACAAGGAAGGTACCTGAGGTGTCCCCCTCCGATTTTGTTCATTTTTAAATATGTTATAGAGGACTAAAATCTAAGGGACCCGTGTTTTTTTTTATCGGCGGATAAACACTTTTAGGGGGTGAAATCAGGCTTCAAAGTTGGCCGTGCAAGGGGGTGAGTTTGCTTTTTCATATAGAAGCACTCGACCGATTTTCATGAAACAACCGTCAAAATGTAGGGAATGAAGAATTATGAAACATGCATTTGGAATTTTTCGAAAAAATTCATTTTTAAGGGGTGAGCCACCCCTTTGAATACTTCTTTTACCCCTTACGCGAGCAGTAATTGTTCTATCCAAATGAAACTTTTTTTGTATTGTTCTGGTCTATAAATTAACCAAGTTTCATTTGGATAGAGCAATTACTGCTCGCGTAAGGGGTAAAAGAAGTATTCAAAGGGGTGGCTCACCCCTTAAAAATGAATTTTTTCGAAAAATTCCAAATGCATGTTTCATAATTCTTCATTCCCTACATTTTGACGGTTGTTTCATGAAAATCGGTCGAGTGCTTCTATATGAAACAGCCAACTCACCCCCTTGCACGGCCAACTTTGAAGCCTGATTTCACCCCCTAAAAGTGTTTATCCGCCGATAAAAAAAAAACACGGGTCCCTTAGATTTTAGTCCTCTATAACATATTTAAAAATGAACAAAGTCGGAGGGGGACACCTCAGGTACCTTCCTTGTCAGGATCAATTGGGACGTTTCTCATTTATGGTGATGTTTCACTAATTCATTCTCATATATTTTAGGAATACTGTTCAAAGGACAGTTAATTACTGAAAGCTGACAAGAATGGATTAAAAGTAAGGTAATAGACTTCCTTAGACTTCGTACAGATTGACAAATGAGTAGTATTGTATGAAGACTTTTACATATATTTATAAAACTCGCAATCAAGGTTAAACGATGTATATGTAACGATGTTTGTTTTGATTTTTTAAATAACTCCTTTGAAAATGTTACTCTTAACAACGAAATATTTTTTTTTCCACATTCAGTATTACATGAGTACGTTTACCATTTTCTTCCGATCTGTTTTACAGCATCATTATGTATATTTAATAAGAACTTTCTCCAACACGATAGATGCGGGAAATAGTCACTCTTCTTTCTTAACAGAGATGAATATTCAGATATTAAATTAAAGTATTTGTTGTATTAGTTGTATTATTAT